>NC_133664.1:145329313-145629313 GCF_037893015.1 Macrotis lagotis
AGTACCTGAGTTCAAATCTGGCTTCAAACACTAAATAATTGCCTAGCTGTGTGAACTTGGGCAAGTCACTTAACCCCATTGCCCTGCAAAAGAATATAAAAACAATAAATTTTTTTAAAAAAAAGAATAAAGGAATAAGGAGATAAGAGTATTCCCCCCAACATTATAAAATATAACTTTATTAATTATTTGAGTAGTAGAGGTGTGCTTATGTGTTTTATATTTAATTTTAGGTAATAGCAAAGGAAGAGAGGTGTGGGCATTTATACTTTTTAAGTTTTTACTGTGAATGAAAGAATACATAGTTTCAGTTTTTTTTTTACTAAGTGACTAAAAATAAACTGTGTTTGCACATATGAGGCACACTAAATAGTAATAGTTTCAAAAAAAAATAAGAAATATTTTAAAGTTTTTAGACTTTCATCAGGTCAAGAAAATAGTTGATTGGACACATTCCTTTATTCAGTTAATCTTGAATTTTATCTTTAATATGCTTCATCTCCTATATCAGTTTTTCCTCTTTCTCATTTTGTAGGAATCAATGGAGCTTACTTAACATGCTCATTGAAATAGCCATTTAGATTTCTTCTTTGTTTGCTTTTGAGAGCCCAGACAGCAAAAATAAATTCTTCACTTTCACATTATCACTTTTGCATGTGAAACTCAGATTATTGTAGGTCATTGACTTAATCTACAAGTGCTGATTGACATTCCTTTTGATACCTGGTAAGATGGGAAATGTTTAGTTTTTCATTATAACATTTTGTAATTATTAAAATTTTAGGTTTTAGAATGAAATTTATTTCTAATAATTTGGTCCCTTAGCATGAATAGTTTTGTTTTTGTAACAACAACAACAATAATAAAGTATATACTACTTTCAGGATCATAAGGTAACTATATAGTTACATATATCATATCATTCTTCTCAACTCTGGAACGGATTTATTCTTTTATTCTTACAAAAGAATATATTGATATCCTGAGACATTAACTGACTTAGCCAACTGCTTCTGGTTAAATTTTGTTGCAGATTGGAATCAGTTTTCTTTCTATTGATAAAGAGTCACTATTATATTACAGCTGATTATCATTATGTTGTAGTTATTCTTGCATTGGCAGTGGGGATAAATAATCTATTAAATGCACTCCCTAATTATGTAGTGGAAAGAGGCATCCCTGAAAGCATAAAATCTCTGAAAAGCTTTACAAGGTTATTTGTATGAAAGATTATTTTTTTTGGTATTCACAATTCCTATTCATTATTTTTCTGTTGGCATTTTGAATGTAATTTTTTTCTGTCAAGTAGTTCAATGTAATATGTTTTAAGTGAAATAATTAAGATATAAAATTTCAGTTTCATTATAACAGCATTGCTTAAATTCATTGCAATAGTCAGTCAGCCATTCCCTTGGCATATTTTTCTCTATATACTATCAATGTGTCTTTTTAAACTTAATCTTACGAAAACTGGATACCTTATCATGACAGCTATCATACCAGAAAAATGTTTTTCCTATTCTATTTGAAAATATTGACCAGATGCAACCATGGTAAGAAAGAATTCAGAAAGTTGGGAAACAGTTTGCATAGCTAGTGTTTCTGATAAAGAACTCATTTCTAAAATAGAGAACTGAGTCGAATTTATAAGAATATAATTAATTCCCCAATTGATAAATGATCTGAGGATATGAAGAGGCACTTTTCAGATGAATAAATTAAAGTTATCTATAGTCATATGAAAAGATGCTCTAAATCATTATTGATCTGAGATCAGATTGGCTAAAATTACCAAAAAGGAAACGATCATTATTGAAGAGGATGTAGGAAAACTGGGACACTAATGCACTGTTGGTGGAATTGTGAACTGATCCAACTATTATGGAGAAAAATTTGGAAGTATGCCCAAAGTATACCCCAAACTGTGCATACGCTTTGATCTAGCAATACAACAATTAGGTCTGTATCCCAAAGAGAGCATAAAAAAAAGGAAAAAAGACTCATATGTACAAAAATATTTATAATGGCTGTTTTTTTGTGGTAGCAAAGAATTGGAAATTGAGGGGATGCCTGCCAATTGGGCAAGAGCTGAACAAATTATGGTATATGAATGTGATAGAGTACTACTGTACTTTAAGAAGTCTTGAGTGGCAGCAGTACAATAATCAAAGATTTAAGTAAATTTAAGTATTCTAATGGACTTGTGTTTGGGGAAAAAAAGCATCCACATCTAGAAAAGGAACTATGTTACTGAATGTAGAACAAAACTTGCTATTTTCTTTTTTCTTTTTCTTTTTGCAAGGCAATGGGGTTAAGTGACTTACCCAAAGTCACACAGCTAGGCAATTAATAAGTGTCTGAGGTCAGATTTAAACTCAGGTACTCCTGACTCCAGGGCCAGTGCTCTATCCACTGTACCACCTAACCACCCCTATTATTTTCAATTTTCAATTTTTGTTTTATGTTTTATTATTTTCTTCTATGCATGTTTTTTCCTTTTTGTCCTGATTCTTCTTTCACAATATGATTAATATGGAAATATGTTTAACATAGTTATACATGTTTAACCTATATTAGATTGCTCTCAAGGGGATGGGGGGAAAGGAAAGAAAAAAGTGGAACTCAAAAGCTTTTAAATTAAATCGTTGAAAGCTATCATTGCATTGAAGAAAAATAAATTTATTAAAAAATCATGAGAAGGTAGACTTCAGAAAAGCCTGGAAAAACTTGCATGAACTGATATGGAGTGAAGTGAGAAGAATCAGAAAATGATTGCATATATTAACAGCAGCATTGTGAGATGAGTAACTATGATGGACTTAGCTTCTTTCAGGAGTTCAGGGATCAAGGACAATTTTAAAAGACTTGTGATAGAAAATGCCATCCACATCCAGAGGAAAAACTGTGAACTCTAAATGTGGAAAAGCATTTTTAAAATTTGTTTTGTATTCTTTCTTTCTTTCTTTCTTTCTTTCTTTCTTTCTTTCTTTCTTTCTTTCTTTCTTTCTTTCTTTCTTTCTTTCTTTCTTTCTTTCTTTCTTCCTTCCTTCCTTCCTTCCTTCCTTCCTTCCTTCCTTCCTTCCTTCCTTCCTTCCTTCCTTCCTTCCTTCCTTCCTTCCTTCCTTCCTTCCTTTCTTTCTTTCTTTCTTTCTTTCTTTCTTTCTTTCTTTCTTTCTTTCTTTCTCATGGTTTCCTCCTCTTTAGATCTCAATCTTCTTTCCCATGACTAATATAGAAATGTGTTAAACATCACTGTAAATGTATAATCTTTATCAGATTACTTGATGTCATGGTAAGGGGAAGGAAAAGGCAGGTGTTAGAAAAATGTGGAACACAAAGACTTTCATAAAGATGACTGTTGAAAACTTTGTATGTAATTGGAAAAAACAAAATAACATTTTAAAAAATGTGCTGCAGCACTTAAAAAATAGAAAATATTGGCCAGGCTGGAAGCAATTTAGTAGGATATTTATACATTTTTCCATAGATAAGAACATATTCTAGTGAAGAGAAGGGGAAAATAGAATGAAAGTTTTTGCCATTAGAAATTATGGAACTAAATTGAAAGCATATTTTTGTTTTATTTTTTGTTGTTTTTTGAATGATATTGTGGATCTACAGGAGAACATGAGAAAAAAATCAATTCATTCAGTCAGGAGATCAAGGAAAGTAGTAAGATAGTGACTCCTAGCTGCTATTTTTTGACTTGGCATAAACAATAGAAAGGTCTTCTGGTTTCCTTAGGTGTGTTTCACGAACCAGAGCATGACAGATAACCACCTCATGCTTGTCAAACCTGATAACCTCTATCCATTCCTAGTGATTTATGTGGAGAAAAATGACACTTCCAGAAGAAACCCAGAAATCATTGTGAAGGATTACAAAATCCTAGACAAGAAGCTGAAAGCCTAAAATACAAACATAGTGCCCAACATTGCTGCTCTCAATTGGAGGTAGGGTGTTCAACAGAGGAATGCTGATTTCAGATATAAACTTATCGACAAGAATATGGTACTTAGGATGATATTTTTAAATGAGACCATTATGTAAAATGAGACCATGACATAAAAAATAGGTAAGATAACCTTGGAAAGGAACAGGTAAAATGTTTCTCTGGAGTTTTGTGAATCTGATCAAATTCATTAAATTAAAATTGATAGAATGAAACAACTGCTTTCCCATATTTCCCACAGAATATAAATTATATCCATGGAAGTAGTAGTAATAGAGATCAGTATTCCACAAAAAGTAAATATTGAAAAGATCTAGCAGTAAAACTTACAGCCTGAGATGTCTACATAAAAGAATAAGAAATAAGTCCACATAATAAATAATGATAAAAAATTTGAAATTAAAGCTGATGGCATCAGAGATTTGAACCAAAAGGAGATTTGACTTTATAGATGTCACTGAGACTTGGTTGGATAGAATTTGGTAGTAGTTTTAGAGATGAGGACATCAAAATGATTTTTTCAATTTATTGGTTATATGGGATGAAAGAGTAAAAAGAGTAAAGATGATATAGAAAATATAAGGTTAATTATTGGTAGAATGGGCTTCCATAAACAGAAATACTGAAGCTGGGGTTGGGAAAGACTGATGAATTTAATATGGAATTAGAGTTTTAGGTAGAAGTTAGAGAATCATGTGCTAAGAAGAGAAATGCGAGCTCCTTAAGTGTAGAGATCATTTTATTACAACTTGGCTGAAGTTTTGTAGACAGTATTGTCTTAATATCAGTTATACACACACACATATTGTTTTAATACCTTATGATATGATAGATGGACAGATGTTGGGCAAATTAACTAGAGGTCCAAGCCTGGGGTCAGGAAGGTTCATCTTTCTGAGTTCAAATATAAACTCAGACACTTCTAGCTGTGAGAACTTAGACAAGTCATTTAACCCTGTTAAATGTTAACCCTGTTTGCCTTCATTTCCTAATTTTCAAAATGAACTGGAGAAGAAAATGGCAAATCACTACAGTTTCTTTGTGAAGAAAACCACAAATAACATCAAAAATAGTTGGACATGACTGAAGATAAATGAACAATAACAACAAAAAAGATTTGTGAGTCATTTATAAAATGATAATGAAACTTCTTGAGAGCAAGGAGAAACTTCTTGGCAAACTTCTTGAAAGCAATGATTATTTTCTTTATGTCTAGGCATTTCCAATGCATAGTATAGTATCTTGCTTATATGTTTTTAAGTACTTGTTGAGTTGAAATGAATTCATTTATAGTATAACAAGAAAGGGTTTTGCATCACTTGTACAAAAATATTCATAGCAGCCTTGTTTGTGGTGGCAAAGAATCGGAAATCAAGTAAATGTCCTTCAATTGGGGAATGGCTTAGCAAACTGTGGTATATGTATGTCATGGAACACTATTGTTCTATTAGAAACCAGGAGGGATGGGAATTCAGGGAAACCTGGAGGGATTTGCATGAACTGATGCTGAGTGACATGAACAGAACCAGAAAACACTGTACACTCTATTAGTAACATGGGGGTGATGTTCAACCTTGATGGACTTGCTCGTTCCATCAGTGCAACAACCAGGGACAATTTTGGGCTGTCTGCAATGGAGAATACCACCTGTATCCAGATGAAGAGCCATGGAGTTTGAACAAAATTTCAAGGACTATTCCCTTTAATTTAGGAAAAAAATACAGATATCTTATTATCTGATCTTGTTGTCTCTTATACTTTTTTGTTTCTTCCTTAAGCATGTGATTTCTCTCTCTTCACACTCAATTTGGATCAATGTACAACATGGAAACAAAATAAAGACTGACAGATTGCTTCTCATGGCGGGGGAGGGAAGTAAGATTAGGAGAAATATTGTAAAACTCAAAACTCAAAATCTTTAAAAAAAACAATAAATGGTTTTAAATGATGATTTCACTGAATTCTGAAGAGTTTAGAAGAATTAGGGTTTTAAGAATGAAGAATTAGTCCCTAGAGAACTATGGTATAAAATATCTTTCCCAGAGGAGTTAGGAATATATTGTAATCCAGAATGCTTATTAATAGAATAATAAAATGGAGGTTTTGAATTCTACATAGATGCCAATAGTCAGATAATCATTATTGACAGTGGTATAAGCAGAAATTTCAGAAAAAAACCCAGGGAGAGTGGAAGGAAATTTTGTAACTTAAAAATATACATGTGTATATGGATGAAATTAAATAAATATTAAAAACAAAAAAATCCATTTATCTTTTGTTAATCAAAAATATATAAAGAATTCTTTTTCTATAAGAGATTCTCTTTCTCCTATCAACAAGGTGTTAGCTATTTGGTCAATAGTTCCTCTGTCACTTTGAAAAAGCAGTCTGATAATTCTTGATACATATATCAGAAAATTAGTTTATGTAATCTGAAGGATAAAGTAGAAATGTTTGATATTTTGAACATTTCTTGGCATTATCCTTCTTTAGAACTGGATACAAACTGATCTTTTCCAATCCAATGGTCACTGTTTTGCTTTCCAAATTTGCTGTCATATTAAGCACAGCACTTTAACAGCATCATCTTTTAGAATTTTAAATAACTCAACTGGAACTCCATCACCTCCACTCCCTTTATGGTTAGTAATTGTTAATAAGGCTTCATTCTCTACTATGTTTGGCTCTAAATCACCATGTGGTTATATGTGATGTTAAGATCTTTCTTGTATAGTTCTTTTTTGTGTTCTTGCTACCTCTTCTTATTCTCTTCTGCTTCTGTTAAAGTTCTAACATTATAGTCTTTTATCATGATCATTTTTGCATGAAACTTTCTCTAATTTTCTTGAGATCTCATTTTCCCCATTCTATTGCTTTCTTCTATTTCTTTCCATTACTCATTAAAAAAACATAAATCTCCTTGTTATTCTCTGGAATTCTGCATTCAATCAAGCACATATTTCCCTTTCACTTTTCCCTTTTCCTCTCCTTTCCTCAGCTACTTGTAAAGCCTCATTAAATAGATATTTTGCTTTTTTACTCTAATTTTTCTTTGAATGTTTTTGTTGGTATACAGTATTGTGAACTTCTGTTCATTGTTCTTCAGTCATTTTATCCACCTCATCTAATCCTTTAATTTTATTCATCACCTCTATTTCATATTCATAAGGGATGTTGTTTAGGTCATGCCTATATGATCTGGTGGTTTCTACTAGTTTATTCAATTTAAGTATGATTTTTATAAGAAGTTCATGATCTTAACCACAGTCAGCTTCAGGTTTTGTTTTAACTGACTGTATAAATAATCAGTCTGATCTCCATATTGACCATTTGGTGATGTCCTTCTGGAGAGCTGCTTTTTTGTGCTGTCCTTGTATAGAACTATGTTTTGTGCTATTGAAAAAGAGTGTTGTAATGACCAGTGAGTAATACTGACAAAACTCTATTAGTCTCTGACTTGCTTAATTTTGTAAACAAAAATCAAACCTGCCTATTATTCCACTTATCATTTGATTTCCTACATTAACATTCCAATCCCCTGTGATTAATGTGACATTTTTTAAAAAAAAATACTATTTATTGAAGATGTTGTAGATCTTCATAGAATTGATCAATTTTGACTTTTTTTGTCATCAGTGGTTGGAACATAAACATATTACTTTGATAGTGAATGGTTTTCCTTAGTTTTGAACAGTTACATTTGGTCATTTATGAGATTATACCTCAGTAACCTCATATATGGTAGTCTGTGTTTTCTTTTTACTCATGTGAGAGAGACCTTTCCTGCAGTTCCTTCAAGATAACTTTAATTGAGAATTTGTTTAACTTCTTTTTTGAACTATGTTGTTTTAGGATCTGTTTAGAGGCTTCATTTAAAGTTGTTTCGGGAAAAGCTCTGGAAGCATCCTAGCTTCTTATTACCATTTTGGTTCCATCTCAATACCTTTAAAGCAAAATAAAAAAAAAAAGCAAAAATATTACTACTACCACAAAGGACTTAGAAAAGGGATCTTTGGTGTTAGAATGTGTAATTTCATCCTGCCTTTAACATCTACTAGAAGTGTAACAACAGGCAATTTTCCTTATATCCCGATTTCCTTATTCCTTTTATTCTTTTATAAAATGTGCCTTGGTTTCCTTGAATCATATGTCTTACTGAGTGTTAGTAAAGAGTTATGAAAAAGTGAATTATTATTGTGTTAAAAAGTATAGGGAAATACCACATGTACATAACTGAATTTTTTTACTTCTCAGTGTCTATAGGGATGGACTAAATGAGGGAGGATTTGCTTGGGAGTTTATATTCTGGATGAGGTTTCCTAGCCTGCTTTTTCTAATGTCTTTTTATCTTACTCAAAAAGTTTATAGCTAATTCTCATAAACCTAAGTAGGTTTCTTGCTAGGTGACACACTGGAGTTGGGAAAACCTCAGTCCAAATCTAGTTTTAGATCTTTACTGGCTGTGAGAGACTGGTCAAGTCATTTAATTTCTGTTTACCTCAATTTCCTGTTAAAATAAATGGAGATAATAATATCACCTACCTTCCAGGGTTTGTTGTGAGCATTAAATGAGATACTATTTGTAAAGTTCTTAATATAGAACTGAGAACATATGAAGCACTATAGAAATACTTATTCCTTGTCTCCCCTTCCTCTCAATATTGGAATACTGAACAGTGGATCTAGTCACTAATCTTTGTTCTTTCATTGAATTCCTTTGGATGACCATCTTACCAAAACTGAGCCCTGGATTGCTTCTACCATCTGCAACCTGTGTTTCTGTTCCCACATTGCTGAACACAGATGGAGAAATCATGAAAATCTGCTGCCTGGATCCATTACAAATTTGTTTTGTATCATCTCAATTAGGCCCTCAAGGTAGAAGGATAATCCTTTTATATCCTTTAAATAATTCATTATCCAACTCATAACAGGAGATTTTCAAAATATGTTTTACCATTTCACAAACTCCTGTAGTTTTCCAGCCCTCCCCCACCTCCATTTCCCCATCCTCTAAACTGAGAACATTACCTCATAATTCACAAACTCATCACTACACTGGGAGTCCTGAAAGTCTGACTTGAACCTTACAGTAATCCTGTGAGGTGTACTACAAGCATTATCATTACTATTTTAGAGCTGGGGAAATTGAGGCTCAGAGAGGCGACTTGTCTATGTTCTCACAATTCATAATGTCATTGGCAAATAAAGTGAAGCCATTCATCAAGAGCTCCTCAGATTACCTCCTTATCTCACATCACTAACATTCCTTTTTTTTCATTTTCTTTCTTCCCATTTACAACATTGTTTTACAAAAGGTGACTCTTCATTCGGCAAGCACAAATCATTTCATTCTCCCCCTCTTTTCCAGGACATTCTCCCTTCTATCAAATGCACTCTCTCACTTATCTTCAATCTCTCCTTGTCTATTGGCTGCTTCCCTGTTACCTACAAATATTCTTATGTTTCCTGAACCCTGAGAAAACAATGACTTTATCCATCTATCACTGCCAGTTTTCATCCTATATCTCTTCTTCCTTTTTGGACTAAACTTAAGAGTTTGACTACACTCAATATATCCGCTTTGTTTCCTTCTCAACTCTCTGCAACATGGCTTCTGATTTCATTATTCAACTGAATCTTCTCTTTCTCAAAAATAAGTAATACTCTCTTAATTAACAAAAGGAATGACCTTTTCTCAACCCTCATCCTTTGTTGTTGGATCTTCCTGTAGATTTTACCTGTTTACTGTGGATGTCCCCTAGGTTTCTGTTCTAGACCTTCTCCCTTTATATTATTTCACTTGATGATCTCATCAATTTATATGGATGTACTTATCATAGGAATGCTGATTGTTCTATAACCTACTTATCCATCCTCAACCTCTCTGCTGACCTTCTGCTTTACATTTTTAACTTTCTTATGGGCATCTTGAACTGGGTTTCCCATAGACATTTTTTTAGGTTTTTTTTGCAAGGCAAATGGGGGTTAAGTGGCTTGCCCAAGACCACACAACTAAGTAATTATTAAGTGTCTGAGACAGGATTTGAACCCAGGTACTCCTGACTCCAGGGCTGGTGCTCTATCCATTGGACAACCTAGCCACCCCACTTCCCTATACTGTTGAGAGTACCATCACCCTCTAGTCAACCAGGTTTATGACAGTACTTTTCTTGACAATTACTGTTTCATCCCATGGTCAATCAGTTGCTAATTCTGGACATTTCTACCCTCATAACCTCTCTTGCAGTTGCTCCTTTCTTGTTTTTGATACTGCTATAGTCCTAGTTCAGGTCCTCATTTTCTTATTCCTATACTACAGCTATAGTCTGCTTGTTGGACTCCTTGCTACAACCCTTTCCCCACTTTAATTCAAACTCCATTCATCTGACAAATTGATCTTCCTAAAGTGCAAGTCTGATTGTGATACACCTCCCACACTATTCAATCCATTCTCGTGTCTCCCTATCACCTCCTGGCTCAAATGTAAGACCCTCTGTTTAGCTAACAAAATCTTTCATAATCTGCCCCTTCCTGTTTTTCCAGTTTTCTCCTTTTTAAATTTTTTATTTTTAAAATTAAATTATTTTCATCCATATGCACATGTATATTTTTTAAATCACAAAATTTCCTTCCATCCTCCTTTCCCACCCCCCCTCCCCTCAGCAGTGAAGGGTCAGGTTAGCATTGTACATATATATTTTGATAAATATATTTACAGATTATTCATTTACAGTATGAGGAATTAGGATTAAGGGAATGAGATACACAAGTAATAATTTTTATAAAGTGTTCATCAGATTCTGAAGGGTTTTTGTTTTGTTTTTGTTCTGTTTTGTTTTTCTTCCTCTGAATGGGGATAACATTGTCCATAGCCAGTCTAACACAGTTATCTTAACTCTCTGGACTGCGGAGAGAAGTTGTTTCCATCACAGTTGTTCCTCTCACAATGCTAGTGTTAATGTGTACATTGTTCTCTTGGTTCTACTCCCTTCGCTCAACATCAGATCCCATAAATCATTCCATGCTTCTCTAGAGTCTGACCATTTATGGTTTTTCATAGAACAGTAGTATTCCATAGTATTCATATGCCATAATTTGTTTAGCCATTCCCCAATTCATGGACCCTCAATTTCCAATTCTTCACTGCTACAAAAAGAGCTGCTATGTATATTTTGGAATATGTGGGACTTTTCCCATTTTTTATGATTTCTTCTGGATATAGATCTAGAATTGAAATTTCTTGGTCAAAAGGAATGAACAGTTTTATTTATTTTTGGGCATAGTTCCTTATTGCTCCAGAAAGGTTGGATCCATTCACAATTCCACTAGCAATGCATCAATGTCCCAATCCTCCCACAACCTCTCCAACATTGATAACTTTCCCTTTTTCTCATCTTCTTCAATCTGATAGGTGTGAGATGATACCTCATTGTTGCATTTCTTTAATCAATAATGATTTGGAGCATGTCTTCACCTGATTTATATATATATATATGGAGAGAGAGAGAGAGAGAGAGAGAGAGAGAGAGAGAGAGAGAGAGCTTTAATTTCTTATTTGAAAACTGATTGTTCATATCTTTTGACTATTTATCAATTTGGGATTGACTTATGACCTTATAAATTTGATGCAATTCTCTATTTTAGGATTTTATAAATTACACCTTTATAAGAACTCCTAGTTTTGAAGATTGTTTCCCAGCTTTCTGCTTTCCTTCTAATTTTGGCAGCATTGATTTTATTCATGCAAACCCTTTTTAATTTAATATAGTCAAAAGCATTCATTTATAATGTGCTCTAAGTCTTGTTTGGTCATAAATTTATCCCCTTTCTATAGATCTGAGAGAGAACATTTTTTGGTCTATTAATTTATCTATGGTATCACTCTTTATTCCAGTCTTCTTCTTACACATACTTTCACACTTATTCTACTGTCTTACATGTACTTTCCCACTTATTCTGCTGTCCAGGGATGCTGGCTTCTATGCTTTGTTTTGTATGAGCTAGCTAATGAAACTATCCAGTCAGGAGATGTGCTATCTCCCATTCATTCCAACTTCATCTATATTTCCTAGCTTCCCTGATTTTCTTCATATCTCAGATAAAGTCCTATCTTCTTATAAAAGAAATCCTTCCTGTTTTCTCTTAATACTAGTGCATAAAATGTATTTTCTCTATTGATCATCTTTAATTCATTCTGACAATATATTATTTGTACATAGTTTGTTTGCATAATATAATCCCCCATTAGAATACTAGTTCCTTGAAAAGAGACTCTCTTATCTTTCTTTGTATCCCCAGAACTTAGTATAATACCTGTTACTTAGTAAACAATTTATAGGTTAGTTGACTGACAGGGGTAGAGCCCACTCCCCAACAAAAATACGAACATTTTTTTTTCCTGTATGATGTGTTGTACTTATAAAATGAGAAGAAATTATCTAAGTCGTTTCCTGTCAGAATCTGAAATTCCCATGATAGTCACAGCCATGGGTTAAATTACTGAAAATCTTTTTTTTAAATAAAAATGAAAAAGTCAATGTGATCAGTCACCAGATCTTATCAATTCTATTTCTATGCATTCCTCTCATCTGTACTTTTCTCTCTATTCATAAAGTCATCACCCTAGTTGAAAGTACTTATCACCTTCCACTTGAATTACTGCAATCATCATCTAATTGGCTTTTTTTAATCTAATCTATTTCGTCTCCAATCCATCTTCCACAAAGTTTCCCAGTTGATATTCCTAAACTTAGATCTGATCATACCCTTCTCTGATTTTGAAGCTTCAGTGGCTCCCTTTTACTTCCAGAATATAACAAAAATTTAAAACCCTTCATGACTTAGGCAAAGAAGAAACAAAATAAATCACTTTTAGCAAATGCTATGAGGGGTTATTTAGAAAATTCTAGAGGGTAACTAAATTAATTGAAATGATAACTTGAGTAAATTAACAGCATATAAAATAAACTGTAATTTATTCACTAACAATCCAGCAGGAATAGACAGAAAAACAAATTACATTCAAAATAATTGCAAAAGTATAAATATCTGGGAATTTACTTAATATGATATGAGGAGGAATTAAAAGAAGACAACCACAATGTACCCTTTATAGTAATAAAGGAAGAAATAATTGGAGAGATATTAATTGCCTGTGATTAAAATAAAATGAATATTATCTAGATCATTATGTGAATTCAGTGTTCCATGAACCTGTAATGACCATAATAATAATTGCAAAATTATAATTATGGAAGGAGCAAAAGATTTTCAAGAATTTCAAGGGAAATCATGGTAAAATGGAACAGAAGGGTGGCCAACAGTATCAAATTTTGAAACCACCCTATAAAATTTTTTTTGGCTAGTTAAAAAAAATAGAAAACTTTGTAAGTCAGGTCATGGAAAATGTAAAGCCTGGGGAAACTAGGGTTTGTTGGCCTTTCCCAGAGAAGACACTGAGCAGTTGAATGGCATTATGAGGATTACAAGTAAGTTCTTAGAAGTATGTTGCCAGGAAATATTTTACAGATCATCTAGTCTTACTCTCTATTTTGCAGATGAGGTTAATGATTCATCAAGGTCACCTAGGTAGTTAAGAGCAACAGAAGCAGGTCTAGTACCAAAAGCAGGAATTGAATACCTTTTTCCTGACTCTAAGTCAAGCTCTCTATCCAGTATATCATTTTAACATTGTCCTGGGGTTTGGTTTCTTAAGATTACACAAACTGAACATTGTATATTGATAACTCAATAATCAAAAATATTGTTTCTCAAAAGAAGAAAGGCCTATTTCTTTGCCTCTGTATAATTAATCTCTTCTTCCTGGGCAGGTTACTTAACCTCCATCTGCCTCAGTTTCCTCAACTGTAAAATAGGAATAATAGCATCACTTACCTCCCAGTGTTGTGAGGTTCAAAATATTTGTAAAGTATTTAGCAAAATTTCTGGCACAAAATAGATAACTTAAAAAATACTTCTGTTCCTTCTTTCTTCCATTTTTCCTTCCCTTCCTCCCTTTCTTCATTAATAAACAATGATGCCAGGTATTTTCATTATTATGGAAACATATGTGATATTGATGTGATAATAGAATGTTAATCATTAAGTACATAGACAGGAAAAAATGCAAAGTCCATGTTATTTGTGATATGATGACCTTTATCATAGCACATATCTATATCTATATCTATATCTATATCTATATCTATATCTATATCTATATCTATATCTATATCTATATCTATATCTATATCTATATCTATATCTATATCTATGTGCATATGTCTGTGTGGATAAGGCATACTGCTGAAATTCTACTACTTGGAAATACATATTTTAAAAAGTATGATTTTTCTTTAAATTGAATGTTTTAATATTATATATGGGTCTTTTCCAATGTTACTTTTTATTATTCTTTACTTAGTATAAATAAATGTAAATGTTGCAGACTTAAAATTGATAATAAACTTAAAGTAACATTTCATTAAAATTGAATTCTCTGTTATCTATTTCTCAGTATTCTAAAAACAAACTTATGTATCAACATTTAACAATTAGGGTTGTGATTCAAATAAAGGCGAACAACAGACTTTCCAGGTGGATGTCCAGATTCTCAGAAATAATGACTAATTGAAACTATCTGAGAATATGATATCATTGAGCTTTAGGCTCTTGTGAATTCTTCTGAACATTTGAGAATTACAAAGATTACAATTGAATTTTGAATAGGAGAAAAGAAAAATCATTCAGGAGTAAAACAAACAAATATGTGTAATATTATATATATACATATACACACATGTGTATATGTATACATATGTGTGTATACTACATATTTATGCATTTATGTGTACAACAATGCCAGGAAGCTATATTCATCTTCATAATTTCCTTACTACTAAGAAATATGTAGTTATATTTTTCATTAGAATATTGATTGATTATTTTCAACAAAAGGAATTGATTTGATGATTTGGCAAAAAAAACCCATAAGACAGAGTAGTCCTTTTGCTGTAGCATAAGATTTTTTGCCATTTTGTGAGATTTGCTTTCTCTTTTAGTTTGAGAAAATATTAAAAGGTTTATTTCTATATTTTCTTTGTAATTGAGACAGAAATATATTATTCTGGGTACTGCATGTAACTAGAGATATTTCACAAATCTCAAAATAATTGGAAGAAAAATTGTCTTGTAAAACATGAAATAATGCCTCTATTTATGGAGTAATTGATTAAAACCATTTTCTATAATTTTAACCATGGAACTCTATTTTCAATTAAATTTCATTTATTTAATAAATAAACATTTATTTTTAACTGTCTTCCACCTCTCCTCCTCCTTGGAAAAGAAGAAAGCAAAACAACCTTAATAATAAGTATGTATGGTCATCTAATAAAAAAGATATTGCATTGACCTTTACCAAAAATACATGTATGACTCCTTCTGTACCCTTAGATATTGAACTCTTTAACAAGTTTCTTTCTCTTTTATAGTTAGTTGCCAGTATCAAATACTTGAAGTAAATAAAAACCTTAAGCTGGGAAGAGTCTATCCAGTTGGGTTATGAGTGGAAACCTTGAATCCTCTCAATTCAGTCCTTGAACACGACTTTCATCAGTTCACCCAATTTCCTTAGCATTTTTTCTTTAGTGTGCTGACGAAATTCATTACTAGGGAATAAGGAAAAATGGGTACCTGGAGGAAAGCTTCAAAGAAGGCAAACATGTTCCAGAATTCTTCTTAGTTTCTTATGTTCTCTACCATTTATTTTGCTCCAAGAGAAGAGAATAAGAGTCATTATTAGAAACATAATTTTTCTTTATTTAAAAATATATTTTATAAAGCTACTGTTAATAATGAAGGAGAATTCCAAGTATAGGTGAACAGGACAAAATGAAAGAAATAAGGTGAAGAAATTCAGGATGAATATATTCTTAGCCTTTTAGACAAACTGTAACCAATCCTTGTGAAAATAGCATATATTATTATACTGTAAATACTTTATCATTTATGTGACTATATGCTTCTACATACACCATAAATTCCTTAAAATAGTAAATATTATGTTCCATTTCCTTAAGATTATTTGAATTCAACTGTCTAATTAAACTCTGTGTAAGAACAACTGTGATAATTCAGTTCTGTATGAGAATGCATATTGTAATAGAAAAATGTTACTTAAATTTGAGAGTCTAGAGAAATTGGAGGAGTATTCCATAGACAGTAGTTAGATGGGAGGTTCTATGCTTTATTTGAATGTGTAATAGTGGTCTCTGAACTATATATGAAACAGTTAAGATACTTGGATAATTCCTTTCCACTTGTTTCAACTAAGCTGGATGTCTTTCCTTCATCAAATTTCTGTCCAAAAATCAACTCCAAACATTCTTTACAAGCAAATGTTTTTTGACTTTGGATATTTCATAGAATTCAAGTACATAAAGTATATATATTATAAAGTCACATTGATATTATGATTGATTAAGGAATAAATATTCTGGAGCTTTGTCTCCCAAATCATTGCTCTGTCCTTTAAAGTAGTCACTTTAGTATTTTGCACACTTATTTCATGATGCTACCATTACTCAAAAATTCTTTTGGAACTACTCATTTTGAATTACTGTCAGGGTTTTTGGCATAGCTTGGTGTTGACAGCAATTTATTCTTTAAAAACCAAACTGGAATTTAGAAATATCCAGAAGTCACTCTGCATCTGGTTTGGTGAATAAGGCAGTTTAGTGCAGAGGAAAATATATTGGACAAAGATTATTACACCCTAGACTGAGAGTAATGAAACCCTGGGCTCTAGTTCTGACTGTTTCTATTGCTGGGTTACTGTGGGCAAGAACTATACATCCCTATGTCTATTTTCTCATCAGTAAATGGAGAAATAATACTTGTGGTATTAACAATCTCACATATTTATGAGAAAAGTTTTTTTCCTCTAAACTTGAAAGCAATTTAATTGTGAATCATTTTTATTACGATTAGTCATCATGCTGAGGAAGGAAAAGGTATGGTTTCACACAGAGACTGATTTTCTTGTGGCTGACAACTGCATCTAAAGGTAGTCACAGAAAAGGTCTTTGAATAATGTTTTGAGCAATTTCATATTACTTTAATAATTATACAGTTTTGTGGGGAAGGGGAATACTTTTGTTTGAATGCATAAGTCTTGATCTTTTGTCAGAGACTGGTAATTTTGTGTGGACACTACATTTATGTGAAAACTACAGGCTATTGCTACCAGCCTTTGGTTGCAGGTTCTTTGTTAGCATTAGTTATTTCTGCAGTCCTTTATTTCAGAAATCTTGCCTTCGCCTGAATCCATTCTAATTTCACCTTTTTTCTCATATTTAGGGGTATTTTTATTTTGCACTGAGCTAGTGTTTATTTTGCTACCTTAACATTTTGATCAGGCATGAGTGGCTGTTGTGATCCATTAGGGTTCGTTCTGAAATAGGATGAAGAAGAATATCTCCTGTTCTGTCTCTTTCTACATGGGTATCATATCACAATTTAAATGGTTCTACAGTGGGATAGGAGCATCAGATTGTTAGATAGATAGATTCCATTGCCTGAGACTCATCTGGCTAAGAGATTTCTTTTGGAAGCGACACTAAACTGAGATTTAATCTATGTCTAGTTATTGACTGTGCAATTGAATGGTCATCTTCTCAATCTTTTTTTTGAATCATGAACTCCATTGGCTTTCTGGTGAAGTCTGTGAACCCCTTTACAGACTAGCATTTTTAAAACACTTGAAGGAAATTCTATCTTTCAAAAGTTAGTGACTATAAAGCTGTATCTGGAATCTAACTATAGATTCCTAGGATAGCTGAATTCTAGGTTAAAACCCCGATATAGAAGAGAAGAAAGGGGGGTGATGTTTTAGGACTAGAAAGAATATATGAAGGAAAATCTGTTTAAAATTGGTTAGCCCTCAAGGATTCCCTAAACCAGACCTGTGTCCCCAAAGCAGTTGTCTTATTCACTTATCTTACTGAGGTAGGTAGCAAACATCTTTGGAGAAAAAATCTGCAGTTGGAAGAAATAGGTTGAAAGGTATGGTAAAGATTCATTCCTGATTTCCATATGAGGGAGCATTTTCTTGAAATCAGAGAAGAGCTGACCTTCAGGAACCTTAATTCTGATGTCTTATGAAGAGATATTTTTTCACAATTTAGCAGAAAAGTGATATGCACCTCTTTGGAAGAAAACTCTATATATAATACATATATATGTGTTTGTAAATTATGAATGTATTCATATACATGCATGTTCTCTTCTTAATAAGCTGTTTGAGGTCAGGGACAATTACATTCTTTATTGTCTTTGCACGTATAGTGTCTATCACCACCTCTGACTTATATATTGTTGATTGATTAATTGGTGTAAATGGTCATAGAAAAGACAGACCTATCAGGAGGTGTTGGTGTAGAATTTTATTGATCCAGAAAGTCCATTGATATTGGGGTTATATTTGAGCAGCCATAGCTTAGGCAACTTTTTGAACTAAATGTTAGTGCTCCTTACACGAACATCACCTAGGGACAAGGCTTCAGTCTACTTCCTCTCCCCCCACCTACCACCCGATTCTGTTTTAACAGCTAGACCTTGGAATAATGGTAACTTGGAAAAAGGGACCAACCTCTTCTGTCCAGGGAAACTTTGTTTATAAGGTGGGGGGATCCCCAGGAGGAGCCTCTGCCCCAGATGAGCAAACAATAAAAAAGAAAGTGCAGAGTCATCAGCTTTTCTTCTTTGCTACAACACCACTCTGGGGCAGAGTGCAAAATTATATTGCCCATTAGCAATGATCTGCTCATCAATAGGGCAGACACAAAAAGGGAAAGAGCCATACATAGGAGTCCTCAGATATATAGTGCAGTCTTAAAATTTTATTTTATATATTTTTTAAGTTTTGTGGACCAGATGCCACTAAGAAAAATAAATATCTAGTCATGAATAGCGGGTGTAGAGACATTAGGAAATACATGGCATGCCAAGAAATGAAGCCAGAATACCCATGATTTTGCCAATAAAAGCCAAATTAACCTAGGTTAAGGCAGCCAAATGACATCTACTTTTCTCAAGGAGCATTCAAGAAAGACTAACATGTAAAAGGAGGTTATTGTTAGCACTGTTATGTCAGAGGAATCTCAGTAGCACATTTGCATTTGTAGAGTTGGGAGGAAGGTTGAGTGTAGGTGTTTAGTGTAGCAATGAAATGGTGAACAGCAACAAAACCGCTTGCTACCAGGTGGCATTCTGCCCCTGGTGTGGTGGTGGGTGGTGGTAGCATTGCTAAAGATATTTTGGGGAGGAGAAACTGTTTTCTTAGTCCAGAAAGAAATTTAAATCTTAAAAGAAAACAAAAGAATTTGTAATATTATTACCAGTAAATTAACTTAAATTATCACATTTGTGCTTAAAATTAGATTTTAGCAATTTAAATTCTCAATTTTGTCAACATTAGGTGAGGTTTCAGTTTTCAAGAAAACACATATGCTCATGTATGTTTATATAACTGTGGCTTATTTCTCCACTTTTTGTTTTCTGTCCTTTTTGACAGTAGACTTAAGCACCTTAAGAATAAAAGACTCTCAAATGTCAGTTTCTTTGTAATTTTTGTATCAGTCTATTACTTCATTTTAAATGATTGATCCTTGGGTGAGTGGGGATGGGGTGGGGTGTAGAGTCAAAAATGGCAGATTAGATACATCCCAGCAGAATTTACTTAATATTCCTCTTCAAACAACTTGAAAATAACACCTTAAATCAAATTTTGGAGGGGGGAGAGCCAAAAAAAGTCAGGGTGTCTGAAACCAGTAGCAACAGTGCCCATAGGAGCATCAGTAATTTCAAGTATTAATAGGGGCAGATAATTGGTCAGAAAGTGATTAAGGGATTCTTTGCTGGCCTAGGGTATAGCTGGAACTGATTGGCAACTCTATTGCCTATATTCAATCCTAGGTCACAGTTCCAGGGCAGAGAGGAGCATTAGGGATCAGTCACAAAGGAGTAGGGGCTCTGGTTTCATGGGTAAAGACCTGAATGAAGACCAGGAGAGCACCGGAATCATACCACATTGAAAACCCTGAAAACTTGGAAGACCTCTAGAATTATTTCTGAAAGCAGAAGCTTGTAAAAGCCTGAGGCTTGGGATAATACCTCTTCAAACCCAGGGAAGCAAAGATTGACTTTAACATAAAGTTGAGTCAATAAATAGGAGAAAAATGAGCAAGCAATACTAACAACAAAAATAATTTTATCATAAAAAAGCTACTATTGTGGCAAGGAAGACCAGGATATACACGCAGAAGAAAACAAAAATGTGAAAAGTCAAATAAAAACCTCAAAGAAAAATGTTAATTGGACACAAACTAATAAAAATTCTTAGAAGAGTTAAAGAAAGAGATAAGAATAGAAAGGGGAAACTGGAGAAAATGAGAGTGATGCAAGAAAATTATGAAAATAGAATTAATGGTTTGATAAAAGAAACACAAAAATAGAACATTAAAAACCAAATTGGCTTATGGTAAAAGAATTATAAAGATTAATTGAAAAAAGAAAGCAGGAAAAAACTAGAAATTGACTAAGTAGAACAAGATAACAAAAATATACTGAAGAAAAGAAATTAAAACAGAATAATCAAATGGGAAAAGGTACTAAAGTTCTTTGGAGAAAATAATTTCCTTATAAGTTAGAATTGGTCAAGTCAGAAAAGTATATACACATAGACATATAATCATTTGTATGTAAAAATGTATCTTACCTGATAGGGAAATAGGAGGGGAAGGGAACAAAAAAAGAGGGGTGGTATGGGGATTATAAAAGGGAGGACAGATTAAAGGAGGCAGTGGTTAGTAGCAAAATAGACTTTTGAGCAGGGAATAGGATAAAAAAGAGATTAGAAAGGGAAGAAGAGGGGATGGATGTGAATGAGATGAACTTGTCCATAAAACAGAGGCATGTAACAGAATGGATTAGAAACCAGAAGCCAACTGTAATAATTACAAGAGTCACCCTTGAAGCAGAAACACACATACACACACAACATACACACAGACACACACACAGACACACACACACAGACACACACACATACACACACAGTTAAAGCACTGGGATGCAAAAGAATCCAGTATACTTTAGCTGAACCAAACCGAAGCAGAAATAGCAATCATGGTCTCAGATAAAGCAAAAGCAAAAGCAAAACTACACCTATTAAAAGGGATAACTGGGAAAATACATTTTGCTAAAAGATTCACTAAATAATAAAGTAAAACAAAATTTTTAAAGTTTCTCTGATAAAGGCCCCTTTCTCAAATATAGACAGTATAGGTCCAACTATAATTTATAAAAATAAGAAACAATTTTTTGTTGATAACTGGTCAAAGAATATGAACAGATAGTTTTCAGAAGTCAAAATTAGCATTATCACTAGTCATATAAAACACTCTTAATCACTATTGGTTATAGAAAGGCAAATTAAAACAAGTCTGAGGCACACATCTATCAGAAGTGATAAAAACTTGAGGAAATAAGGAAAAAATAGCTACACTAATGAACTATTGGTCATCTAAGGGACTGGTCCAAACATTCTTAAGAACAAGGGTTATAAAGCTATGCCTAAACTCTTGACTCAACAAGTCACTAGGTCTGTATCCCAAGGAGATCAAAGAAAAAGGAAAAAAAGACCTGTATTAGGTACCAAAAGTATTTATAGCTACTCTTTGTGGTGGCAAGGAGTTGGAAATCAAGAGGATGCTCATCATTTGGGGAATGGCATATTTAATCTATTATTTTCGAAGTTTAAAACTTTTATGTTTTATTATCTACATGCAGCATATGATTACAATGAAATATGTTCTACTTTGGGAAATGATGAAAGGATTGTTTCAGAAAAAAAAAAACATGGGAAGAGCTATGGGATTTCAGCAAAGTTAACAGAATAGAAATGACAGATCACCTTATCACACCCCCAAAGTGAATCTTTGTTATTTATATTGTCCAATCTGGCAATTATGTTGATTTACTTTTATCTTATTTTTCTTTTTTTTTTTAGGTTTTTTTTTTTTGCAAGGCTTGCCTAAGGCTACACAGCTAGGTAATTAGTAAGTGTCTAAGGCTGGATTTGAAATCAGATACTCCTGACTCCAAGGCCAGTGCTCTATCCACTTTGCCACCTAGCTGCCCCATTTTATCTTATTTTTAAAATTAGGTTTGAATATATTTTTCAACAACTAATTGATTTAGTATAATATGCAGAGTTTATCATGATTTCCAAACCATTTAAAATATATTATTTAGTTGTTTTGACTTATGATTTCATTTATAGGACACTCCTTTTCCTTATGAAGATCAGTAAATATTTTGTGACAGGCTTAGAGTTGTCTAGATAAGTAACCTATTCAGGGCTCCACAACCAGTGTATTATCAGAAGCAGGACTTGAAGTCAAATCTTTCTAGTTCTGATACTGGCTATTCTTTGTCATGCTACCTCCTATCTCCTCAAACAACAAAAATAATTCAGATGTATACCATTAAGGTATACAAAGCATCCTACTCACAGCAACTCTGTGATTTAAGTTATGTAAACATGGGAATAATGTTTTAAACATGAGGAACCTAAGAATAAATTAATTTTTTACCAGTGATCTCTTTGTTTCCAAATCCAGTGGCTTCGACTTGATAATTATTCCCTATTACTATCAAGGTCAGCACTATACTCCCAGTTCTTAGGCTCACAATGGAGGCATTATCCTCAATTCCTTACTATCTCTCATCCCCCACACCCATTTGAAACATCTCTAGAAAATATCACCTTTCTCTGACACTGCCAGTACTCTTCTGGTGGTTCTGCCTGCCTAAGGTGTCTCCCCACTCCAGTTCACTCTGTATTAAGCCACCAAAGTGAATTTCCTAACCACCATTTTCTTTGATTGTCCCTCATGCCTAGAACGTTTTCCCTCCTCATCTCTGTCTACTGATTCCTTTCAATCCCAACTAAAATCCTCTTTCATTTCCAATTCCTTGCAACCACAAAAAGGAGTTGCTATAAATACTTTAGGTATTTATATAGGTATTTTTCCTTTTTATTTGATTTCCTTGGGGAACAGATCTAGTAGTGATATTGCTGAGTCAGGAGTTGGGCATAGTTGGACTTAGTTCCACCTCAGTGTGGTATTCAGAACCTTTCCTATCCATATTCTCATAATTTTCTACTTTTCCTTTTCTTATACCTTATTCCTTGCCAACTACTCTTTGATCCAGAGACACTGGTCTCTTGATTGTTTTAGATTCTTTTCCTTTGCTCTAGGCATTTTCTTTGATTGTCCATCATGCCTAGGGATGTTTTCCTTCCTCATCTCTATCTGATATCTTTCAATCTCAGCTAAATTCCTATCTCTCCCATCCCTTATTAATTCTAGTGACTTCTCTGTATTAATTATTTTCTATTTAGCTTGTATAGAGTTCATTTGTATATATTAGTTTTTTTGTTGTCTTCCTCATTAGATTTCATTTTGGCAAAACAATCAAGATTAAGTGACTTGCCTAGGATCACACTGCTCCTGGTACTTTTAAGTAGTTACTTAATAAATGCCTATTGACTAACAAAATGATTGAGATTGACCTCTGATAGATAAGGATATCTACACCTTGGCATGATCAACCAGAGTCTTTGGAGTTGTCCAAATCATTCTCTATGGCAAAACCTGACCGTATTGACCATGTTGGGCAATCCAGGAGTGATGGTGATACCGTATCTTTCATCACCTGAGCCTCAAAACAGGAGGAAAGAATTAGGCCCTAGCAGAAGCAGCATCCACTGTGTTCTTGTCATGTTCCATATAGGGAGAGCCAGACTCCAGAAATGGTAATTTCTTTTTGCCTCAGGAAAAGATAAAGTTTTCAGAGACTTGGAACACAGCTGCCCTGGCCAGGGGTGGTAGCAGGTGGCACAGACGAACCTTAATGACTGAGCAGGGTTCATTGTGGCAATGGGCTTGGATATTTGATTTAGTGGTTATTTACTATAATCCAGAACTAACCATCCCCTTTACCAACACAACAATGATCATTGTAAAATTCCACCTAGGAGAAGTTTTAGAGAACCAAGATGTGACATTGTTAGTATGTTAGTAGAGAGGTTGGTTCAAATTCAGACTGGTATCTGAATATTTTAGCTTAGATATTAAGACAAAATGAGATACTCATAGATCATTCAACAGTTAACAAGTTATATACTTAGCCATAGCAGGAAAGGAATATTCAACAAGGAAAAACATTTTAAGAGGGGATTAGATACTTTGAGTTGATTCAGCTGAATGAATCTTCCTTTTCTGAATTTTCCAATATGATATAGCAGCCAAGCATCAGAGAGAGCTACTGAAGCTCCTGCTGTCTGTTTTGTATTCAAATGTTTAACACGAGGAAATGATGTTAAAAGTCTGAGCCTTTAGTCCCCTGAGCCATTTAAGTCTCAAGGTTTATCTCAAAAATTTTTAAGGGAAAAATTAGCCTAACTTGCAAGGGGATAGGATATTGCTTCTGCCAGTCAGCATTCTCTTGGTGTGCTCTTAATATAGTCTATCAAATCAGAATACATTGGGACTATTACCTGTCTTGTTCAGAACTCAGCAATATCACCTGTCATATTGCACTTGTGATTTATATTCAGCTTGCAGTCCTTGTCAGACCCTCTAGGTCATTTTCACATATATTGTCTTATATTCCTCTATCCTATACTGATGCAGTGAATCTTTTGAACCCAGAAACACATTTTTCCCTATTAAATTTTATCTTCCTTCACTAAAGTCAAGCTCCTATTCCTTATTGTGCTGGCATATATGAGGCATGACTATTGGTTCTTAAAAGTTATACCAGGAAAGTAAAGGGTATTCTAATTCTAACATCCTCAGGAAAGCTTATATATGGAACTGGCAGTGATTTGGTATCCAAGATACAGACATTGAAAGTATAGAGACTCATTACCAAAAATTTTGCCACTGGATGATGATTCTTCTTGCCATAGCAATTCATAAATAGATAGCACAAATATCTGGAGGATATTTAATTTGTTTCAGTAGAAGAAGTCATACCAATATTTTTGAGTAGAGGAATATTATAATCTGAATTATGCCTTAGAAGATTTCTCTGATTGTTGTTTGTGATGGATTAGAGAAGAAAGTCACTAGAGATGGGAATATGCTTAGCAGTTTAATATAAAAGTCCAGGCAGGAAGTTATGGATTACAACTATAGGATTTGTAGTAGGGATAGTAAAAAAGGGAAAGGTTGGAGAGATAATACAGGCTATTCTATGATTTGTTGTCCTTAGTTTAAAGTTATGATTTTTATTAAAAGTAAGATGAAAATTCTATATTTCATTATTATTCTTTACAATATAATAGATAATGGTTATATAAAGTTTGAAAGGATATTGGAATTACTAGTAAAATGTTAATTAATTTAACAGCTATAGACTAGATTCCATATATAAATGTGAAGTCTAGTCTTAAAAAAACTCAATGACTATTAGGGTCAGTTTCTTTTTTAACTCTTCATATTTGGTTTAAATGTGAATTTGCTTTCTAAGCATTATTTAATCTATTATTTTCAAAGTTTAAAACTTTTATGTTTGATTATCTACATGCAAATCTTTTTTTTTTAAAAAGAGGTACATTTTAAAAAATTTCATTTATGACAGTGGGGTTAAGTGACTTGCCCAAGGTCGCATAGCTGCGAATTATTAAGTGTTTGAGGGCAAATTTGAACTCAGGTCCTCCTGACTCCAGGGCTGATGCTCTGTTCACTGTGCCATCTAGCTGCCCCTACATGCAAATCTTAAAAGCAAAACTGTGTAGGGTTGTTCCTTCTGTCAGAATTTTGTATTTACTAGATCATTGTCTATTGCCATGGAAATCATTTTGTTGCATTTCACTTTCATGGAAGGATCAAACAGCAGGATCTAATGGGCCTTGAGAGGTAAATTTATTGTTTAAACAATGTTTATCTTCATATTTTACAAACTGAGAAAGAGGAAAGTGAGAAAAAACACCTCAGATTAAGAACATGAAAGGAAAAAAGTTGGAGAGAGAATTGAAGTGATAACATCAAGGAAGAATAGTGTCCTTTAGTGTGAGTAGAAAAGGAAGCCAACATTCAAAAAGGAAATCTTCTATTTTACTGTTGTTCATTAGTTTTTAGCTATGCCTGACTTTTCGTGACCTGATTTGGGGTTTTCTTGGCAAAGATACTGGAATGGTATGATATTTCCTTTTCCAGCTCATCTTACAGATGAGAAAATGGAGACAAATAATGTGAAGTGATTTTACTAGGATTCTATAGCTAGTAAGTATCTGAGGTCAGATTTGAACACAGAAAGATGAATCATCCTGACTCCAGGCTCAGTACTCTAACTACACAATCACCTATCTACCCATAGCTCCCTCCGAATTATACTTTGTTAAGAAATAGAATGATTTTTCTTATTTCAAAAATTCTCAACTTTTAATTTCTCCTTAAATATTTGAAATAGTTTCTTCTTTTAATATTTTTTAAAAAATCCATCATCTTTCATTTGCAGGATTCTCAGGCTTATGCTTGATAAATATATTGGTCTAATCATTTGTTACACATCTTATTTTTTTAATTTAATTTTCAACTCTAAATGCTCTCTCATTTTTCTTTTCTTCAACGAAAAAGCATGAAAAACAAAACTGCTACTATCACATATAGTTCAAAAACTTCCTGCATTAACAAACTTTCTGTCTTTCTATATCTCTGTCTTTGTCGCTGGTCTCTTTGTCTTAGTCTCTCTCAGTCTCTCTCTCTGTCTCTTTATCTCAATATGCACTGACTATCACTTATATACACACATGCATATATAATTTTATATAGAATATATAGAACACACACATATGTAATGTAAAATTTTTATTTTTCATCTTTGAGTCCAGTGGAATTGCGGTTGATCAGAATTTAAGTCTATCCTAGTTTTTGTCTTTATAATATTGTTATTATATATATATGTATATATATATATATTTTCTTCTGATTCTGCTCATTTCACTTTATTTCAGTTCAGACAATCTTACTGAGTTTCTCTGAAGCTATTTTCTTCATCATTTTTTAACTGCACTATCATATTCATATAACTTATCTAATCATTCCTCACTTGATAGGGACTCCCTCAATTTCCAATTCTTTGGAATAACAAAAAGTTGATATAAATATATTTGGACATAGATATCCTTTTTTATCTTTCTTGATCTCTTTTGTGTATAAAAATTAAAGGTGTTATCATTGGGTCAGAGAATATATACAGTTTTAAATAGCTTTTAATCTCAGATTCAAATTTCCT
Organism: Macrotis lagotis; assembly: GCF_037893015.1. Taxonomy (NCBI): domain Eukaryota; kingdom Metazoa; phylum Chordata; class Mammalia; order Peramelemorphia; family Peramelidae; genus Macrotis; species Macrotis lagotis. Next base: position 145,356,639 of record NC_133664.1, read on the forward strand.
TCCATAATGATTGAACCAATTCACAGCTCCACCAACAATGTACCTGTTTTTCTTATTGCCCCCTCCAGCAGTAGTTTTTTCCTTTTTATGAAAACTTTAACAATCTAATGGGTGTGAGTAGTGCTTCAGAGTTGTTTTTAATTTCTCTAATTTTTAATGATTTAAAGCATTTTTAATGTCTATTAATATCTTGTATTTCTCCCTTAGAAAACTACCTAGTCATATCCTCTGACAATTTATCATTTGAGGAATGGTTCTTTTTTCTTGTAAATTTGATTTTATTCCCAAAATATCTTAGAAATTAAACTCTTATTAGGAAAAACTTGCTGTAAAGAATTTTCCTTTGCAATTTTCCTTCTCTTCTCACTTTAGCAGCACAGATTTTGTTTGTTTGGTCATAAACTTTCCTTATATTCATAGATCTGATTGTCAGTCTGTCTTATTGTCCCCCAGTTTGCTTATTATATTATCCCCTCTGTCTAAATCACGTACCATTTTGGAGCTTGGCTTTGTATATGTGATCAATTAGTCTACACCTTGTTTCTGCCAGAATGAATTCCAGTTTTTCCAATTGTTTTTGGCAAGTTAGTGAGTTGTCTCAATAACTAGGATCTTTGGGTTTAACAAATACTAGGCTAATATGCTTGTTCTCTTTTGTATATTATATGCATATTATGTTCCAACTCATTAATCTTTTAAAAATTTCCTATACTATATGAAATTCTTTTCAAAAATTTATTCATTTTTTCATCCTGTATATTTTTCATCATGTGTATTTTTAAGTTACAAAATTTCCTTCCACTCTCCCTTCCCACCCCCCTCCCTTCAATGGCAAACATCAGGTTAGTATCGTACATATATATTTTTAATAAACATGTATGCAGATTAGTCATTTTTTGGTACAAGAAATTAGAATTAAGGGAAAGAGATCCATAAGAAATAATTTTTATAAAGTGTTCATTAGATTCTAAAAAGTTGTTTTGTTTGTTTTGTTTTTGTTCCTCTGGATGGGGGTAACGTTGTCCATAGCCAGTCTAATACAGTTGTACTCGGTCTTTAAACTACTGAGAGGAGCTCCTTCCATCAAGGTTGATCATCTCACAAAGTTGTTTTTAATATGTTCTCTTAGTTCTCCACCTTTCGCTCAGCCTCAGATCCTGTGACTTATTCCATGCTTCTCTAGAGTCTGATCATTTATGATTTCTATAGAACAACAATATTCCATAATATTCCTGTACTTGTACCATAACTTGTTTAGCCATTCCCCATTTGACGGGCAATATATTAAATTCTTTTGAAGATTAAATCTTTCCAGTATAGTTTGATATCTAGCAATACTACAATTCCTTCCTTTTCATTTATTTCATTAATTCTATTATGTTTATTCCTTTACATCACTGCTTTCCCATTGTATAAAAAGGGATCAAACCCAGTTATTCAGAGAGAATATGTCCCAAGATGTCTCAAAAGATGTTTATCAGGTCACAAAAACACCTAGTAGACTTTTAGTTGCTTTTGTCATGAAGAAGTAAGGGATAGGATGTCTTAGTGAGGCAAAGATTGCATTGTATAAAGTCCAGGATTAATATTTAGTTAATATGTGCTATTTCTGAATTTCAAACCAGTTCTGAATAAAATATTTATTACTGAGGCATAGTTCAAATTGCTTTCAATCTTGACATATTTCCTGGTAGCAACAAGCAATAGCTATCAAGATAAAACAGTCTTTGTTGAGCTGTATTTATCTGCATGCAATAATGTAGACAGTTATTGAGTCCTATAATTTTGTCCTTTTATTTTGAGGCAAGAAAATGTACTTATTTTGTGAGATGATACTAAGAAAAGCTAGTTTTATAGGATCTGTAGCTCGGAGAGGTTATAATTTAGGACATAGGCAGGGGTGGTCAGAGGAAATGAGCCAAAGTTAAAAGCCTTTTCTGTGCCATTGCATCTGTAACCATCCTCAAAGTACTCTGCACTTTATGTCACAAAAAGACTCAAATCCTCTGGGTAAATGTTATCTGCAGGAACTCATCATTTCTGAAAACAGTTCTTTTATTCTTGTGGTTTGTGACCAAGAAATACAAATAATAGCATTCTCTTCTACCCTTTCAGCATGACATATGGGCAAAGGGACTCCACTACTGACTGTTGTCGCATAGTTTCCTTGTGCTCCAAATAAGCATAACCAGAAAAATATCAATTTATTGTCGAAAGGGAGGTAGTGGCTTATTATGTCCTCCCATTTGGTACATTGCTCTAATTGCCCACAGAGTGACAGAGTCTCTGTTGCCTTGTTTATGAAACAAGGGAATGAAGCCTTTCCTTATTTTGTGAGGAGTTTACATGAATTTTATACAGAATTTTACCCTTTAAAGTTCACACAAACTGTTATGAACTAAGACTTAGTCTTGGCAATCATGAAAACAAAAGTGGCCAGAGTGGTGAGTATGTGGTGATGGAGAGTAGGTATTCTGAGGGGAAAGGAAATAATGAGAAGTCAGTGGAACTGCAAAGAATCTAAACTTGGAGAGCAGAAAGGGTTTCTCCTTTTAGCTTTGGGTCACTGTTGTGAGAGGAAGATTAGAGTAGAAGACTAGCCTTGGCATCAGAAATACCTGGGCTCCAGGTCCTACCTCTTCCACTGTGGGTAGTCTTTGACAAATTAGTCTCTCAACCTCTCAGGTACTCTAGGTAGCTCTTTCAGACTCTTTCAGTTGCAGGACAACTGCTAGTCTGTATTGGTAGAGGGATTTTCCTCACTGGGAATCCTGTAAACGAATGAATCCATTGGTTCTGACCAACACACAAAGCTCCTAAGAGCCTGGCTCAGTTCTTGGCTCTAGGAGAAGCTTCTTGAATTAACATTGACTTGCCTAGATCATAAGAGGTGAAGGAAGACATGTTTTCTTTATTTTCTTTTCAGATCCTTTAAGTCTAAACAAATAAAAAACCATCTCCTCTGCCTCCTTTTTAGATCACCCCTACCTTATAAAATATTCTGGTATTTTTTTCTTTTTGTCTCATACACATTTGTATGATTTTTAAATTGATGTATACAAGACATAGCCATTCTCTTAACAGGGTCATATTGTGATTATATTTTTTCTTTTCTCTTTCTCATGAGTCCTTACACACACACACACACACACACACACACACACACACACACACACCCCTTTATATTAATATTCACAGGGTTACATACCTAAGTAAGAGCTTAATAAATCTTTGTGTAAAAGAGAGAGAAACAATGTGATGAATGACCATTGACTACTGAGTAGGCTCAGTGAGTTCAAATCATGCTTCTGCTACTTAATATCTTTGTTGCCCAGAGCAAATTATTACATCTATCTGGTCCTCATTTATTTATCTCATCTGTAAAATGAGGGGACTAGGTTAGATTGCCTTTGAAGTCCTTCCTCCTCTAAAGCTGTGATAGCCACAAGGAATGAATTTCTGATCTTTTCAGTTTTTGGAATCATATTCTACCATGTTTGTTTATTTTTGACCAGAATTTTAATTTCATTGGTATAGAGAGTTCCTATTAAAGAAACTCCTGCTACCAACACAGATCATTTCTGCCCTGTAATTTATAATTTTAAAGAGTGGTCCTGAGGGTGACGTGATTGGCCCAGGGCCACACAGCTAGGTTTGTATCAGAGACAGGATTTAGACATAATTCTCATTCTGAAATTAATTCTCTAAGAAACACACTGAGTATTCTTTGCTATGTACATATATCTATATATTTATATCTATATATCTATATCTAGGTATATATAGATATAATATATACTCAACTAATATTTAATAAATTGGATTTTTTAATTTAATTGAATTCATAACTTTCAAAATTTATGGAACGACAGTGGAATATTGGTTGATATCTCCATGAGCAAGAGAGGGCTAGATGTTTATCTAGAAATGTCTAACATTAAATGCTTGAATACCTCTTTGAAGAAATAGAACTTATCTCTGTGGATAATACAATATATTTGCATTTGAGCTCCCTCTGTTATGCCACAGTTTTCTATACTTTCCAAGTTAAATGTCTTCTATTTAATATGATCAGGAGAGTTGTTTTTAAAAACTACAGCAAAAGAGTCCATGACAAAAGAAATCAAACAATGTCATATGGTATCCTTTAGATTTTGCCCCTTTGAATGGTGATAGTATAGTATATAGATAGTAGTGGTACAAAAATTATCACTTGACATATTTGGGGAGTGAATAAAATTTGTGTCTAACATATAGTTGCAATATAGGGATCTCCTGTACTTAGTCCTTACCCCTGGATATTAGTATTTTCAGAATTATTTTAATAAGCTTCTATAGCAGAGAACATGGCACTTTTAAATCTATTTTCCCTTTTTAGATAATCAAAACATTGTTATTGATGTACTTAGTCTATGTTTTTATCATAGGGGTGCAGCTAGGTAGTATAGTGGATAAAGCACCTTGACTAGAGACATGATATGAATTTCAGTCTGGGCTCAGACAATCATTAGCTGTGTGATCGTGGGCAAGTCACTTAACCCTGTTTGCCTTGGTTTCTTCATCTATAAAATGAGTGAAGAAGGAAATGGCAAACCACTCCAGTATCTTTTCCAAGAAAACTCCAAATGGCATCACTGAGTCAGACTCAACTGAAAAAAACCGCTGAACAAGTGTTACCTTTTAATACACACTAACTGAAGGAATAAGAATAAATCTGTTATATTCTTTAGTTACTTTTCCCCTCAAAGTAAGTGGTTCTTATTCTTACCAGAAAGAAAAGAACTTTCTTCCCCTCCTGCCCTAAGGATTTTAAAAATTCTCATAGCAATAGCCCAGCAAGAAGGCTCATCAAATGTGTAAGTGTGTATATTAACAAAGAAAGGCTTCCATTTTTTTTATTTCCTAAATACACTTCATAAAAGGGAATGTTTAGCCTTATAACTAAAGAAGCTATAATATTACTTACTTAATGCATCAGAAAATAATGATTTTTTAAGAATGTTTTCTTCTACTCTTGTATAAGTCAATTAAGTGCTTCCAAAAGGACCTGCACTGCTGCCCCTTTTGCAGACAAGAACACAAAGGAAATGAAGAGAGAAGCATTTATAGTTCTTTATTTTAGTTTTATGAAAACTCTAGCAATAGAACTTTAATATTTGCATTATTTTTATCCTTAATTACAATACATAAAATAGATAGGCATTTTTTAATTTAAATTGATTTTTCATGGTTAAATCATAATGAATACCCAAACAGAAATGTATAATAACAATTTACCTTGACCCATTTAACAGAGACAAATGAGTAAACACTTGTTAGATGCAGTGACAAATAAAATATTGATTAAGCACCAATTATTGCTAGGTACTGAGGTAATCAGTGAGAATACAAATATAGGCAAAAAGAACTGTCCTTGTTCTTGAGGAACTTACATTCTAGTAGATAGAAGGGAGCTGAAAAACTTCATGAGGGCCAGGGATATTTTATCTGTGTGAAGCCAAGGGGGAGAAGCAGTTCAAGGAATCCTAAACTAGTCAGAGATTAAAGAGAGTATGGCTTGTTCTTTAACCCCACCCCCCCTTATGGCAAGGTAGACACATATTTATTTGTAGCTCTTACCATCAGTCTTTGTATGCATTAGCACAGTAGCTGCTCAATACATTTTCAATATATATATATTTTTAAGTTAAATAGTATATCACTTTCTAAAAGTTATCTGATTGCAACATAATTGGGACAAGTTGACTGACAAGGTAATGAATCCTGGCCCTTGGCAAATATGTTTTTACCTAACCATAGTCATAGTTCAGGAATTTTCTTTGAATCATTGTTAGCCAGAAGAAATCTGTTGGATGCAAAGCATATGGGTCGGCACTGGGAAGGAGCTCTAGAGATCATGGAAAATATAGTCATCTCCCTTTTTGGAACTTACAGCCTAATAATTAACTAGTGTCTATCTTGTGAAGACTAGTGTAGCATCTTTTAATTAAAAAAAAGGCTGGAAGAGCTACTTATACAGATTTTAATTATACATACATACATACTTTAATTATACATATATACATACATAGGTATATATACGTATATATAAATATATAAATACATATATATGTGTATATATATGTATATATATATATACATATATATATATATATATATATATATATATCTCATGTGAAAGAACCCCATATGCCTTAGAATCCATAATTGCTCCAAATACTTAGATTAACCAGGTACCAAACATGGAAATACTTTTAGGTCAGTTTACATATAAGCATATATTTAAGTACATCACATTTTCACATTCCTAGATGTATTCGTTTCATAAAAAGAAGTTCATATTTATTCTCTCATTCTGGTAATATACACTCAGGTTGTGGTAGTTTAAAAAAAAGCTTGATTTTTTTTCATTTTGTATCTACTCAAGTGCTTTCATGAAAAACGAGTTTTTATTTTTGTTAGTGTCAGTGAAATGAATTTTGTTCTCTGAGGTCAGCAATTTATTCCTAACATTTTAAATTTCTGATGACTTGATACAATCTCACAATATACCAGAGGCAAACCAGATGGCTGATTTCTGAACTGGTTTTACTGCTAATTAAAGGGCTAATTTTTTCTCTCACAAACCCAGTAGTGTGAATATATTTATTGTCAAGATATCCAATAGCTCGACAAGCTAAATTGGTCCAGGAAAACCTAATTGGGTGTTTTCCATCCCACATAACATTGTGCTTATTTTTTAAGAGAGCCAGGGGACTAGCTGTTAGTAAAGGTATTGATTACAAGTCTGATGCTTAATAACAGTCAGCTGTGTATTAGACCAGCCATTCAAGAAGCTAAATTTCATAGAACTCAGATTTTAAAAGGGAAAAAAATTGGAAAAGCAGACTAACATACTGATTTCACTTCTACACTGTTTGCGGTTTTGCTTCTCTTTCATTTTGAATGTATCACACTGTCAGAGGCCATGTAAATATATCAGTCATATCTTGACAAAAGATCATTATTTGGCTTCAGCCATGTACCTGAAGTCAATAAGTATATAATTGGATATTTAAGGTTTCTCCAAGAAAATTAGCTTCACTAAAATTGTCTATTGAATGTGTTTTTTTAAAAACAATATTTATAGACTCTCTTGGCGGGGACTTAACTTGACAAGTAGTATATCACTAATATAATTTTAGAAAAATGTATAGTAATATCAAGTACCTTTGTAATATTTAAGTACATTGATAACCAAACACCAACCAACTACCACAACAAAACAAAAAAATTTCACTATTTAAATTGCTCCATGCTAAACAGTGTTGAGGAATTCTCAGAAAGTTTGCAAGGCAAATATTTCACTGTCTACTACAAATTCAACTTGTGACTTTTATCCTATTAATTCTTAATATTCCTCTCTATTTAAAGAACACATTTCGCTAAATGATCAGGTTACATCCAGAATGAAAATCATAAACAGTTTAATATATTATGAATGCATCATTTAAGGAAACATTTGATGTGAAATTGTGTGTGACCTCTGATTAACTTTTAATCACTTGTTATTAAACTTCTAGGCTCTGGTTTATAGAGAGTATTTGGCTAGAAATTCTTTCATATTGACTTCTTTCTCTTTCTTTTGGACACGGCAGTCACCTTTCTATTCTTGTCATTCTCTTTTTTTCTAGGTTTTCATGACATTCTTCTATCTTGATACTCTTCCTCCATGATCACTCCTAACTCAGTCTTCTTTTCTGGATTGTATTTTAAGTCATGTACATTAACCATGAGTTTACCCCAAGACTCTGTCTTCACTCTTCTTTTTTTTATGCTGTTTCACTTGAAAATCTTATCGATTTCCATGGATTCAAAGGTTGTTGATTCTTATCCAGTCCTAATTTTACCAGCATATCTCCAGCTTTGCAGCTCTAACAACATATGCAAGAGTGAATTCATTATTTTTCTCCCCAAGCCCACCTTTCTAATTTGCCACCAATCTCATAGTCACTTAGGATAAAAACCTATTTGCTATTCTTGACTCTTTATTCTCTCTCCTCTGATATATTCAATCTGTTGCCAAAGCCTATTGATTTTTACCTTCTTAATATCTCTCTTATGCCCAGTTTTCTCTTGTGACAGTCTTCATCTTATTACATATGCTTATTTCCTCACAACTGCCTTCACATGTCCCCCCCATACTATTACATTCTTTATTCAGTTGATAGTGTCCTAAAGCACATGAATGACCATATAGCTTCCTTTCTCAGTAATCTCCAATGTCTCTCTATTCCATCTAGGATCAAATAAAAACCCCACTGTTTGGGCTTCCAACCCTTCATAACCTGCCCCTTCCTGTCTTTCTAGTTTTCTTATACCTCATACCCTCCCACATTCTCTGTGATCTAGCTACTCTGTGCTCCTTACTGTTACTCACAGAAGACACTCCAATTCTTGATTCTGTACATCTTCTCTGGCTGTTCCCCAAGTTTAGAGCACTGTCTCTTCTATTATCTACCTCCTGGCTTCCTTCAAGATCAGCTAAAATCTTACCTTTTACAGGAATCTTTTACACATCCCCTTAATTCTAGTGACTTCCCTCTCTCTGTTGGTTATCTGTAATTTTTTCTGCATATTGCTTGTTTGTACATAATTGTTTGAATGTTGTTTTTCCCATTAGTCTGTGAGATCCTTTGGAGCAGGGACATTCCTTTATTATTTTTTTTCTTCACGAATTTAAACTGTATCTGGAATATAGCTGGTGCCCTCTTCTGTTACAGGTGGTTTAAGAGTTAGTGCCTTCTAACTGTTCTCAGCTGGGAGATTTTGGTGTTTATTGTTGCTTTTCCACACATGGAGATTTTATAGTTTTCCTTATATGATCTGGGTGTGATCTGGAAGGAACCTGAGAGATTCTTCCTGATCTATTAGATGTAGAACTCGGCTTTGCTGACTTCCATGGTCCCTTTTGGCTCCTAGTTTGTGATCCAATGATCTTGCTGATGTTGGCTTCTTTAGCCCCTTGTTGTAAAAATATGTTCCATTGTGGGTTATAGCTATCTGATTCATATTGTTTTTGATCTTGAGACTACTTTCTTACCATTCTTTAAGAATGAAGTTTCTTACACCAAAGATACATAAAGCAAATCACAGCAAAGATGCACTATGATATCTTTTCTCAAAGTGTGACAAACTTCTCTTTTAAAGGTCTTGGTCTATTTGCATAGGCTCTGTCATTCTCTAAGCTATTTAGATTGACTTTTGTCTCAATTTTTTTTTTTAGGTTTTTGCAAGGCAATGGGGTTAAGTGGCTTGCCCAAGGCCACACCTCTAGGTAATTATTAAGTGTCTGAGACGGATTTGAACCCAGGTACTCCTGACTCCAGTGCCGGTGCTTTATCCACTGCGCTACCTAGCCACCCCCGTCTCAATTTTTAAAATGACTTATATTTAAATACCTACAGCAATTATAATCTGGCATGATGGATATGTAATTTAAGGGCTCTCAACAAGAACAACTTTGATTAGAATATTTATTTATATTCCTATACAGTCTAAATTTAATTCTGCTTTGGAACTATATAGCTGTCATTAGAATTTTTTTTTTTATCTTGTTTCCATTGAAATTGCTTGGCATTGCAGTGAGATTTCATAGAAAGTTTCTAAAATTTTTCTATAATGGCAAACAAAAAAAAGCAACAACCAGGCATTTATTATCTACATTGTGCTAGACACAGAAATAAAGTAAATTTGTCTTATCTTTTTTATAAGATTTATTTTTTAAAAAGTAGTCTTATCTTCAAAATTTCCTTTAATTAGGTACATCAACATACAAAGAAATACATTATCAATCTTATGGTCATAGATTTAGATCAGGAAAGAATCTTAGGGGTCACTGAATTGAACCTCTCATTTTACCTATGGGGAAACTGAGGCATGGAGAGGTTAAATTAAATAGCTTGCTAAGAGTCACAAAAAATAAGCATTTCAGGCAAGATTTGAACTTAGGTCTTTCTTATTCTGTGCCTAGTACTCTATCCACAGTACCTTTAGATACCTCACTAGTCTACATGGCAGTCAACTAGTTGAAAATGTCTATAGTACTATTATGTTCTTTCTTACTTTGCTCACTTAGCAAATCAGAACTCTGTTCCTCATAATGAATAATCAGAATACAGGAAGGCTACTGCATTTCATTGTTGGGCTTTTATTAATTGTTCTCAGGTAAACCAATCAGTTAGGCTGAATAAATTTGAATTCACCCTTGCCATACCTCTGCAAAAAAAAAATCAGTTTTGTAGCTTTACTTATTAGAAGTATAGAAATCTGATACATTTCTTTATTGTGCTGATTCAGAAAGAATTGATTTGTTGGTTATGCAAAAATTTAAAATGTATTTATTGAAATATAGTATAAATAATGAAAATTAAAATGACATTCTCTAACATCTTGAACTAGTAAAAATATTACTTCAATTTTGATTCACTGTATTTTATCTTAAATTTCACAATTTTTGGATGATTTTTAAAACTGATTCCTTAAGGAAAATAGTATGCCATAGATTTCTATCAAATTAGCTAACTATTAATACAATGTCTTATGAATAGAAAATGATTAGAGACAAAATCCTAACATTGTTTACTGGATCCAACACATGTATGGAATTAATGACTACATTTTCTGAAGAGAACACTTATTTTTCTTTTGGGGGTGAGATAAAAGAAAGATCAATGGAAATATGTTAACTCTTTTCCTTTTTTCAAGTATTTCCTGAAGATCACCAACTCTTCTCTTCCTTTATTTTTACTTATCTCTGTATATTCCCTTGTACTTTGGTGTTGAGATATTTTCAAAAAGAAATAGTAGTTCGCTCTGAGTTCATAATTACTTTAATAGATCTGTGGCCTCTACCCATGGTGATCATCCTTGGAAAAATTTAACAATATCCTTTAATGTAAAGGCTATACAATTTGTTATTGTAGGACTTCCTTTAGATTTCTTGTCATCACATATATTCCAATGGATCTGTCAATTTTATACTTTGCTCTTGCTACATGACTTGCCCAACTCTTCTTCATATTGGGAATCTTTTTCAAGATCTCTTGAATGCCACTTTTGATATACATGGTTACTCTTTCCATGGAACATTTCTATTTTTTCTCTTCTACATGGCAGTCCTTTTAGTTATTTGAATAGAGATGCTAAATTTCCCCCTTGTAGGGTTTTTTAAATTTTCTTTTTCCATTACTTATTTTCTATTCTTTGTATATAGTTGTTTGCTGGTTCTTTACTTTTCTCTTTCCTTCTTCTGTATATTATATTTTACTGATACATTCTTGGGGCAAAGAAAGTATAATTTTAAAAATGTTATAGACACAATCCTTTTGTAGTATAGTATAGTGGAAAGCACATTGGACATTTTAATTAGAAAAACTGTGATTGGGTATTGGCAATAACATGTTCTGATAGAATAGAATTGGTTAAGTGACTTAAATTGTTTAAATCTTAGTCTCCTCATCTGTAAAATTAGGATGATGATATTTTTTAAAATGTTTATTCATTTAAAGCAATGGGGTTAAGTGATTTGCCCAAGAGCACACAGCTAAGCAATTAATAAGTTTTTGATATTGGATTTGAACTCAGGTTCTCCTGACTCCAGGGTCATTGCTCCATCCACAGCATCACCTAGCTGCCCCTCCACTGTGCCATCAACTGCCCAAGGATGATGATATTTAAACTATATTATGTGGCAGATTATAAGGACAACATTTTTCAAAATGCAAAGTATTATGGAAATGTGGTTATTGTCAAGTATGGGTACTCAATAAATAGAGTACTGCAAGTAGATTCAGGAATTTCTGATTTTAAACCCTTTCTTAGACTTATACTAGTGGTATGACCCTGGGGATGTTTCTTAATGTCTGTCTACATCAATTCCCTACCTATATAATGATTTTAATGATAGCCCCATCTTCAAGAGTTGTTGTGAGGATCAAATGAGATTTCATATATTTATATATGTATATATTTATACACACACACACATATATATAGTTAAGCTCTTTGTAAACCTTAAAGCTCTAAATAAATTTTAGAAATTATTATTATTATTGTTTTAGTACTTTAAGAATTTTTTTAACCATGCTTGTAGTCATATCGATCTCATATAATGAGTCCCCTCGATCCTCTAATCATATCTTAGTACATAGATGACTTGCTGCGACCAAAATAATTCATAACTCGATTGGCAGTTTTCTGAAGTTGAGTCTAGATTGGCTGACCCTCAGATGTCAGCCATTTTTAGGGTTATACCCAAAGCCTTTATAGCTTGATCAGATCTGGCAGAGCTGTTATTCATTTGACTCTTGACTTTGAGGTCTTTGGATCATTTCCTTGGCATGATGAACAAATTAGAAATAATTATTTAGGAGAGTTCCTTTCTTCCTCTTCAGGTTCTTTTCTTTCTTTCTCATCTTCCTCATTCTCCCTATCTTCAACGTAGAACTTGTTATAGTATGAATGAGGTATTAGACTGGTAAGTCTCTTTATTGATCATAACTTTTAATTCAGTACAACTCGGTAGGGAAATTGAAGGATAAGTATGAGTGAAAGTGAAAATAGTTATGATAAGCAAGGGAGTTAGTCAATTGAGGCAAAGAGGATGTAGTGGAAAAGATTTTTTGAAGGAGGTTGATGGCCATCCTCAAAGGAGGCAGCTGGGTTGGTCTTATGAAGAGTTCATTTTGGAGTCTCTCTTCATACTAGGCAGGCACTGGTCAAATTCCAGAAAGCTCACACTTCTTTTATTTATTTATTTATTTTTTTGCAGGGAGATTTATTTTTCCTAGACATGATTCAGGTAGGCTTAGGGTAAATTATTTTTCTTTAACCACTTCTGAGGAGGGGGGGAGCAGCTAGGAGGCAGAATTCACAGGACAACATCAGGATCATTTTCTAGTGATTTCTATCTTTATTTTAAGGAACGACCTATCTTTTTCTCCCACATACTTACTTTTCCTTTGTTTTTCTTCTACCATCTTCCTCCTGCCTTTTCATCATCCTTCCTAATTCTATTCTTCCCTTTTCTTCTTATCTTTTTTTGTCATTGTAGGAGCCCCCAAAACAATTAGATAATAATAAACTTGCTTTTCCCAAAATTTCAGAATGAAAATGGTAGCCATGTACTTCATGGCTCAAAAGGTTAAGTGACTAATATTTCCCTCTTCCTTTCAAAGTGGGTTTTTTCCTGTTGCTTGACCTTTCCACCTATGTGAAACATCAATTTGCTATTTAGGGAGGAAATCATGAAAACTCTCTGCATCACAATACTCAGTGAAACCAAATTCCAACCCTGGAAGACTAAGCTTATATTGATAGGTGTATAGCAGTACCTTGAAACTGTGTCCAAATTCCAAAGCTCTGTTAATGTTCACCATTTAATTATCAGCACCTGTTTTCTGCACAAAATGGAGGTAGATTTTATACATCATTTGCTGTCAAGAAGCTGAAAGTACAGTTGGATCTTATAAACACTACCCATACATTCCCACGTCACTTTTAAAAGATCAAAACAATCTCCATGTCTCATCTGAAAGTTCCATTATTTTATTTACCAGGAAAAAATTCTATCTATGATTATAAAAGCAAATAAAACTTGGAATAACTGAACCATGAGAACCATCTACCAAAAGATTGTAGCTAGTATATAATGCTTTATCTAGAATTTGTATTGGAGATAACAGTGACTTTTATGTATTCTGCTAAGCTAGAATTGAATGTGATTTAGGAACAGACTCTCAATTTCAGAATCTTGATAGTCTTTGATTTATAACCTACTGCTCTTCTTGTTTGTTCCATTTATTAACCTCTCAGAATCTAACTGTCCTCAGGTTTCAACTTGGATGGATATCCTTTCTATGGAAGGAGGCAACTAAAAAAGACCACTGTATTGTATACAGATGAAATCAAGTTAGATGAATCAATTATATAATTATAAAATTAAACAAAATGGATTTCATGAGGTAATCTAGTCATGAGTCTAACAGTTCTTTCAACTTTGGGACCCTATTTTTGAGAATAAATAAGACTATAAGTTATACAATTTGGGTTTTTGAAAGAACAGTTGGTAGATCAGAATTATGTAAAATAATCACATTTTTAGTATACATTAATATGTATTCCGTTTTACACAGTGATGTTGCTTTAAAATCATAGCATGGGAATAATTTTTTAAACTTGTTCTTTATTCAGATTGCCAAAAGCCAAATAACTGATACTAATGGTTGAGTATTGTAGGTGCTCTATGCCAAAGTATTTAACATTGAGGGAGTATAATGAGCCTTCACCATGTATAATAAAAGTAGGTAAGGACATGGCAAAATTAGTGCCAGGAAGAAGAATATCCTTTGTAGTTTATTTGTGTAATTAAATGACAGAAAATGATATGAATAGTTCATTTAAGTCAGTAATGTTATTTGAAGCATGTAGCTTTCTGCTGTAAGTAAATTTTCTATTTTAAAGATGTTTGCATTTTTGTTGCTGTTGTGTATTCATGAACTCTGGATGTGCTTAGGGGTTTGAAGTGAGTACAATTTATGAATCACCATATTCAGTGGAGAAGTTAATTTGGTATAAAATATATAAAATCATATCTCAAGTCGTTTTATTTTCTTTAATATTAGAACCTCACCTGAAAGACATATCTCTTCATAGTCCTCACTAACTCATTTGCCTCTAGCAATAGCAGCAGTTGTCAAGTAAAACAGTGAAATTAAAATCTCTACTATAAGCTAGCTTTAAAAATGGTAGTACTTGGTGTATAAAACAGAAAAGGAAATCTTTAATGACACTACTCTCTTTTATTCTCTTTTATACCTCATCTTTTTGTTTTCTCCTTTGGAATTAGTTCTTCATTTCCATGTTTTTCTACTATCTCTAATGCACTCTTAGCTCCCTTCCCCCCATCCTGCTTTCTCTACTTCATTTTTCTCATCTTTCCTGTTTATTCCTCCTTTCCTTTACCTCTTCCATATCATCCTATTTTTTTTTTAAAAATTTACCTTTTCCTTTGATACCCAAACAGCTTTAGAGCCTGAAAGGCAGGCAAAATTGCAGTCCTGTCTCTCCAGGACTCTGCTGGAGACAAATAAAAACAGGAGATTTGATTTGATTTAATTTTTAGGAAATTTTCAAATGCTACAAATCAGAGCTTGATTTATTGTTTCAGTGATTGTCTAGGCTTAAGAAAGTGATGGGAAAATGGTGATAATGTATTTTATATAAATATACATAAATTTATATACATATGTACTGGAGATGTATGTGCATGTGTATAATATATAATATATTTTAGAATAAAATACACTTCTGTGTTGTGCAGAGAACAGATGCTGATTAAGTGATAATTCAATAGTGTTAGAACTTTCAAATTTGGTCCTAGTTTCAAAATCCTATTTGCCTATAAGTATAAGTGTGTTCATACATTCTTAGAAAAATGCCTATATATACATAATCTTTGGAGAGCTGGTATTCAGCATTTTGTCTTGCACTGCTTCCTTTCTTATTTTCCGCCCTGAGCTATATAACTGGTAAAAGCAATAAAGTGTATATTTTTGTCATGTAGTCTTAGCATACACTTCTGGCTTGCAATGAGTCATCAAGTTAGTGAATGTGGTATTCATTCATTCACTTATTCATACACTAATCTCTATGGAATTTTCTAGGACAGATTCCTTATTTTCTTCAATTTAAGAATCCATTCATGTCATAGAAAAACTGGTCATCAGTAGACATATAAATCAAATTTCCCAACTCATTGTACAAAAAAGAAAGCAAGTGGTAATATTAATGATAAAGTTAGCATTAGATCATAGGTTGACATTTTCCCCATAGGGATAATGAATTTTTGTTATATTGATTCACTTATTTTTTTTGGCTTGTTTTGTTCGATGCAGATTAATATCTAATCTACAATTTCTAGTCTTGTATATTTACCTTTGATATACTGAGATTTTGGAGTCTTTCAGAAGGATCATGTAGCCAGGCTGTCAGAAACAGTAGTAGGTCTTTTTTGACTCAAAGTCAACTCTCTAGTCATTTCTCAATTGTGCTTCTCAGGGAGGGAAGGAGGGAGGAGGGAGGGAGGGAGGGGGAGAGAGAGAGAGAGAGAGAGAGAGAGAGAGAGAGAGAGAGAGAGAGAGAGAGAGAGAGAGAGAGAGAGAGAGAAGATGGGAAGAGGGGAGAGGGGAGGGGGAGAGGGGAGAAAGGAGGGGGGAGGGGGGAGAGGGGAGGGGAAGGGGGAGAGGGGAGATGGGAGAGGGAGAGGGGAGAGGGGAGAAAGAAGAGGGGAGAGGGGAGAGAGAAGAGGGGAGAGGGGAGAGAAAGAGAGAAGAGAGAAAAGAAGAGACAGAAGAGAGAGAGAAAAGAGAAGAGAGGAGAGAAGATGAGAGGGGGGGAGGAAGGAGGGAATGAGAGAAGGAGGAGGGATGGAGGGAGGAAGGAAGGAGGGATATGTTGCCCAACTTGCCAGCAATAGGCTTGTTTGTTCTTTATACTTGGAAGAGGACTATGACAACAGGGAGGTAATGCCATCCAAAGCAAATGAACTGAATTGAAGTGAAGGTGGGTTAGGTGAAGTCACCAACCTCACTATCTTCTCAGAAATCATCTGAATCCAGTAGCTGAGCTGACATTGTCTCAGTCAAATTCAGATTTGTAAAGACCTTCACTTCCCCAAAACCTCCAAAAGAGGAGCTGGCTATCTACTCCAAGTCTTTTGGCTAACTGAGGCAGTCATTAGACCGGCTCTATTAATAGGTTTGTGCCTATTATAAACTATTATATTGTCTGCAGAAATTATGCCTTTGTTGAATTTCATTTTAAATTACAAGATTATAAATTTATTCTAAAGGGCCCAAAAGGTCATCATCTAGTCCAATTCCTTTATTTCATAGTTGGGGAAGATGAAGTCCCAGTAGATAAATTTACTTTGTCAGGCAGTCAGCAGTAGGGCAGGGATTTGAATGAAGGTCCAACTAACAAGTTGATAAATATTCGTTGATTTTTATCAATATGACAGGGAATTTATAAACTGAGTTTTTTTGCTCTATGAAAGTAACTAATTAATCTTATGTACTGGAATGAAAGAATGAAAGAATGAAATGTGGCTTGTAGACAGTAAAGCCGAACTGAAATTGCTACCTGACAGACAAAAGAAAGTTAAAGATAAATGATTTTTATTATTTTTTCCAGATTGTATGCTAACATTAATAAGTGTGTTTTGTCCTGGAGATTAGGTTTTTAGAAGAGGAGTGATTAATAAAAAAGAAGACAAGTGATAGACAAATTTTTGTCTTTGGCTGGTTAGGTTTTTTTATATTTTTTCCTACAGTTTTTGTGATGATATTGATTATTTTGTAATGAACTGAACAATATTTAGGAATTGGATCTTCTGGAATTCCTTTAGTTTGGTCTTTATCAGATTGAAGGAGTGGTTGTGTCTCATTCCCTCCTTTTCTTAAGTATCACATCCCCAGTTTATGATATATTTCTGAATACTAACCTAAGACTGGCAGAAGGTAATAGAGGTCCTTTCTTCTCAGCTGTGCTGTCGGAACATTGTTATACTCTATCCACATTTGCCCTCTTTCTATAGTTTAGTCCCCCACTTCTCTTATATTTGTTGAGCTTGCCAAAGTTTTCATTTCTATAGTGAGGCTGCAGCTTCCTTCATGTAATCAATGAATTTGTTTCCTTATATTCCTTTCCTTTGTTAGTACTGATTCATTCAGCCATTTTTTTGAGGAAAAAGGAGTGAATAGTTTAAAAAAGAAAGGATAAGAGTGGGGAAGATAGAAGGGAACAGTTATCTTTGTTCTGGGAATCCAGAACACTTCAAATAAAAGAAATGATACTTTAAAAATCTAATAGTTTACTCATAATCCTTATTCAGTTGCCAGAATTGTGAAGAGCCAAAACTGGTGTCTTCATCTGTCCTCACAACATCTCTAGGGCATTCAGAGGGACATAGAAATAACTACTATGACTTAAAAGGCTTTATATTTCCAGTTCCCTTTGCATTAAATCAAGAGACTGTTTACCTTTAACAAAAATTGAGATCAACTTAGTAGGTGACAAATGTCAAAGACAGTGTGAAAACCCATGGATAGTCAGGAATTGATTTTACTGTGTTTATTATATGACTGTTAAACAGATATATTTATTTTCTTCTGTAACACTTGAAGAATAAATTATCAGTGAGAATTTTATAGCCTTAAATATTCCTCAAAATCTTGCAAATTCCATATAGAAACATTTGTGACCTGATGGTATCCTCATTAAAATATTTTCCTCATATTAAAATATCCCACTGTGAAGACAGACAGTTTGTATAACATTTAATTAGAAAGCAATTAGATTTTAAAAATGTATGGTATCTAGAATTATGTGCTATCTTTGTTGCATAGCACATCATAGATGTAACTATCTAGGAAAACATGTTGTTTTTTTAAAAAAATATATTATTATGTCAGAACTAATGAGCATAGCTTCTGTTAGTAATAATGAGAATTATATCTAGTAATCTCATACCTATTAATAACAACCCCCCCACCTTCATTCCACCAGATCTAGAGTAAAAAGTATTCTTGGATCAGTTGTTATGGGTATGAAAATATATTTTTGTCAGTTGAGTTATATAATGAAATGAAGTCTAGAATGCCCCCATTTTACAAAGGAATTATATTTTTAAAGTCTCCACTGATATGTTGCCCATTATGTCATCTTATTTTTATTCTATATCTACATTCTCATTCCTTACTACCTACAAACATGTCCATGTCTTCTACTTGGGAAAAAACCCCTCTCTTTTCTTTCCATTCCTAATAACTATTAACCTTTATAATTTCTTGCTTTGTGACTGAATGTCTATAAGAAATACCTCAACTTTTTTCCCTCTAACTCTCTTGTTCACTCCTTTCAATCCAAATTCTGACATTATTTCATCAAAATTTCTCTCTCTAATGTTATCAGTGATCTCTCAGTTGGCAAATTCAGTGACTTTTACTCAGCCTTTATTCTCTTTAACTTCTACAACATTTGACCTTGTTGATTATCCTCTCTTCCTTAGAACACTTTTTTTTTCAGGGCACCATGCTTCTTTTTTTTACGTAATTGACAATTCCTTCTCAGTCTTTTTTGTTGGATCATTAACCAGAGCATGCTCTCTAACTGTAGATATCATTCCATAGAGTTATCTTCTGCTTCACTTGTTGATCTCATCTACTTCCAAGGATTTAATTGCCAACCTTTTGCTGATGCTTCTTACATCTAACTATGTCATTTCCAGAATGAAATCCTCTGTTTCATATTTGAAGATATTTATAACCTACCTTTTTGGTCTTCTTACATATATTCCAAGTGTTTAGATACACATCCACACAACTCTATATAGTTATTGGTGGTCTTCCACCCTTAGATTTATGTTTCTTGAGGGTAGGTACTGCCTTTTACCGCTTTTTTGTATTTCCATTGCCTACACAGAGTAGTCACTTATTATATTTATTTATGTATTGATTAATTTGTAATTTGGCTATTTAGAATCAACTTACCAAAAAAAAAGAATTGAAAAGGGAATGTCAAACAATCAATCAATAAACATTAATTAGTTAATGCATCAGGTACTATGCCAAGCATTGGGGATGAAAAAAGAAAAGATAGTCCCTGCCCCTGAGAAGTTCACAATCTAATGAGGCATAATTGTACAAATAAACTACATATATATGTATATATACTTTGTTGAATGGATGTACTCTGGACAGAATTCATGCTGACAGTAGAATAAAGTAATTTTAGTTACACTTCTTAATAGGAAGTTTCTAATGTCTTCTTCAGGCAGACACATAAATCAGTTGCAATTTTGTATAGATGGAATCTGGGGAAGTGACTATATAGCTTTACAGCTAGAAAGCTAATAGTGAAATTTTTAGCTATGGAATTTATTGTACTTTCTTATTGTTCTTTAAAGAAAAATTTCCTATGGTTTTTAATATAAAACAGAATGACATTTACTGCCTTTTATAATGTACTTGTGTCACATACATATATACACATATTAGTTTTTCTAAATTATATGTAAATACAATTATCACAATAACCTTTTTTTAATTTTGAGTTCCAAATTCTTTTTCTCCTTCCTTACCCTCTATCCTCATTGAGAAGTCAAGAGATTTGTTATAAGTTATACATGTGTAGTCATGCAAAACATATTTGTCATGTTGAGGAAAAAACAGACAAAAACATCAAGAAAAATAAATAAAATTATCCTTTAATTTGCATTCAGACTCTTCACTTTTTTCTCTGGAGATGGACAACATATTTCAAGTCCCTCAGAATTGTCTTCTGTCATTGTATTGCTGAGAATAGCAAAGCCACTCACAGTTGATCAAAGTATAATATTGCTGTAATTGTGAAGAATGTTCTCCTGGTTCTGCTAATTTCACTTTGTATCAAGTGAAAGTCTTTGCAGGTTTTTCTGAGAGCATCCTGTTTATCATTTCTTATAGTACAGCAGTATTCTATCATAATCTATCTCTCTGTCATCAGTTTCCCAACTGATGGGCATTCCCTCAATTGCAAATTCATTGTCACCTCAAAAGAAGAGCTGCTATAAATATATTTGTACATATAAGCTATTTTTCCTCCTTGGTGAAATCTATAATGTATTTTAACATTTGAATTCAGGGATAATTGTCTGATCAATCATTAAGACAGTAATCCATCATTCCAAAGAAATGTCAAAAGCTACTCAGAGGGAAATGAGATCCTGAACTGTATTTTCCACTAGGATATTTCTGAGCCTATGAGGTGAGGTTGTTATTTCAAGTTTGGTTGCCAACTGAGATCATCATCTGACATCAAACAGAGGTAAGGATGCCTTATCCTGCTGTATAAATATTGAGTCATTGACCAGTTTGATGCTGTTATAATCATGTTCCAGCTTTTTTGTCTTTAAAGTAAATTTCTTCAACCTGAACAATTGGTCAATGGAAGACATGGATGAATACATATATGTCCTGGTGCCATAAAGAGTTCCTTTCTTCCTTTTTCTGATTTCTATAATTACCATGGAAGTCTTGTGGGGTTGGTATAGGGATTAAAATATGTTGTCTGACTATTGCCCCAGACTGTCCCATTGTGAGTATCCAACTTTGATTATTAAACTACTTATATAATCAATATGGAGCTCTTCAAGCTTCTTTCTTCAAGTTGTATCTCTTATTTGGGGGAGTCTTGAATATTCCACTACTGAGGATTTTGGGACAAGACAATATGCTTCCAAAAAAAAAAAAAAACCCAGCATACTTCCAAATTGTTCTCCAGAATGGTTGAATAGGTTCAAAATTCCATGAACAGTTTATCAGTATGTCAATTTTCCCATATTCCCTCAAGCAATTTTCATTTTCCTTTTTCTGTCATATTACCCAATCTGATATCTTTGAATTGGTACCTCAGATTTTTAAAAATTTGCATTTCTCTAATCAGTAGTGATTTAAAGCATTTTTCATGATAGATAGCTTTGATTATTTCATCTGAAAACTGACTCTTTAATATCCTTTGAGCATGTATTAATTGGGGAAAAGTTCTTATTTTTATAAATTTGATTCAGTTCTCTATAAATTTGAGAAATAAGACTTTTATCAGAGAAACTTGCTGTAAAATTTCCACTATTTATCTTAGATTCTCTTTTCATCCTATCTTCAAAAGTATTTTGCTTCTGAATACTTCTCCCATTTGCCCTTCCTTCTGTCAATGCTCCTCCTTCTCTTATCCCCTTTTCCTCCTACTTTCCAAAAGGGTAAGATAGATTTTTATATTCAATTGTATTCAATTGAGTATGTATGTTATTCCCTCTTTGAACAAATTTTGATAGGTAAGGTTCAAGAACTCCTCCCCATTTCATCTTTTTTCCCTTCATAGTAAAAGTTCTTTCATGCCTCTTTTATGTGGGCTAATTCTGCTCTTCCCCTATCTTTTCTCCAGTGTATTCCTTTTTCTTACAATTAAATTTATTTTCTTAGTCATTTTTTTAAAAAGGGAAAAATACTATTTTTAAGTAGTTATTTTCTTCAGCGAATTTTTGTGCAGCTTTTAATTTTCATCTGGTCAATTCTGCTTTTTCAGGAGTTCTTTTCTTCAGTGAAATTTTCTATTCTTAAATCACTGTGTGTGTGTGTGTGTGTGTGTGTGTGTGTGTGTGTGTGTGTGTGTGTGTGTGTGTGTGTGTGTGTGTGTGTGTGTGTTCATTCCCAAATTATTTACTCTTTTTTCAAGATATTCTTGCCTCTTTCTAATTTTCCCTATTTTCCTCTGGGTCCAAGACCAATTCATAGTTTTCTTTGAGGCTTTGGATTTAATAGTTTTCACTTTGTTGTCTTTTTTTGAGTTTGTCTTTGGTCTTAGTAATTTTGTATGGTCAGGATCTTTTTTAATTGTTTGCTTACTATTTATTGACTTTTAATTTTATGTTAAAGTTGGAATCTGCTTCTGTGATAATTTGTTCTTGGTTTTTAGGATTTCTGTGTAGCTATTTTCAGAGTTAATTCTTGTGGTCTGTAAGCTTTCAGATCTTCCAAGGTGGCACGCTCTAAGGGGATCAAAGGAGAGATGCATTTAATACTCTTTTGACCTGCACTCAGGTTGTGAATGACCACAAGTACTCTTCTACCCTGAAATTGTGAACAGGGTCCCAGTTCCCTTTATCTGCAGCCTCTAGTTTGCTAGTGCTCTTTTTTACCTTTTTTTAAAATTGATTTTATTTATTTAAGGCAATGGGGTCAAGTGGCTTGCCCAAGATCACACATCTTGGCAATTATTAAGTGTCTGAGGTCGAATTTGCACTCAGGTTCTCTGACTCCAGGGCTGGTACTCTATCCATGATCCCTTGACCTTAGTTTGTGATCTGGGACTGTAATCCAGGACTTTGTCCCTTGTGTGCTTATGGACAATGAAACAGAGGTCCATATCCAGGACCACCAAAAGGACCTCTGTGATCTTCATCTGACCAGTTATTTTACCCTTCTATCATTTGTTGGTTGAAAGTTATAAAAGCTACCACTTCTGATTTGGATAATCCCTAAACCTGCTACTATTCTGTGTGTGTGTGTGGGGGGGGCAGCATGGGAGCTTCCTGGGCTGAATTGCACTCTGTGCTTACCCCCAGTGGGACAGACCATTCCTGACAAACTTCTAAGTTGTTTTATGCTAGAGAAATTGTGGATTCTTATTGCTTCAGAATTTGTGTCGAGGGGTTATTTAAATTTGTTTGGAGGGGAATTTGGGGAGAGCTTAACTCTATTTGAGACTGATTTTTAACATTGTTCATAGAACTACTTTCTCTATGAACTAATATACATTTTCATGAGAGCTAACACATAGTTCTTAGTCAGAAATTATTGAAATTGTGTGGTATAGGGGCAGCTAGGTGGTGCAGTGGATAGAGCACCAGCCCTGGAGTCAGGAGAACCTGAGTTCAAATCCATCCTCAGACATTTAAAATAATTACTCTGGCAAGCCACTTAACTCCATTGCCTTGCAAAAATCTAAAAACAAAATTGTATGGTATAAAACAATGGAAAATATAATACACCAGTCAGAGAAGTGAAGTATCTGACAGATTTAGGGATTGTGTTTCTATTTCCATATCATGCAGTTTATACATCTCCATAGGTATGAATTTTGCTCATCTCTGAAATTAAATTTGCCTGGGTTGCTATAAAACCCCATATACTATGCTTGGAGAGGGAGAAAAGAAAATTTTTGTGCCATCCTGAAAGCCTATGGGGGAATTTAAGTAATCTTGCAAAAAATATTCAATTAATTATAAATGAGTATTGGAAGAACTTGGTTTTATAGATTTCAATGAGTAAAAAAGACTTGAAAATGTAATTCCATAATTTGTCATCATATTATTTGTTCAATATGAGTTTAGAGCTACTGGAGTTTATTGAGTAGTGGAGTGATATAGTTAGACCTGTGCTTTAGGAAAATCACTTTGGTGACTCAGTGCAAGATGGATTGGTGTGGGGAGAGACTTCAAGCAGCTAGACCTATCAATAGACTATTATAATAATAATCCAGGTGTCAAGGGCCTTCCCCACAGTAATTTGCAGTGTTAGAGGAGAAAAAGGATCATATGAAAGATATGCAAAGATGAAATTAGAAGGTTTGGCAATAGATATGGGGAGTGAGGAGTCAAGGATGATTCTTATATTGCAGTCTGAGAATCTGGAAGGATGCTGCTACCCTCTTTAGTAAAAGGAAAAAGTAGGCATGTGGAGAGAAATTAGGGAGAAAGATAATGAGTTCTTTTGTGAGCTTAGAATGTTTGCTGGACATCTGTTATGAGATATCTGAAAGGCGGTTGGAACTATGAGATTGAAGGTCAGCAGAAAAATTGGGGTAGGATTGATAGATCAAATGAAGTAGCATAGAAGGAAAAGAGAAAAAGCCCCAGAACAGAACCCCTGTTGAATGTTCATGGTTAATCTTTAACCTAGTTAAGGCAACAGTGCTAAATGGGAGTAATTTTGACCCTACCTTTACACAAGTTTTGGTCTTTTGGATTGAAATTTAGATGCAATGAAATATTTGCAATCTTTAATCTTTAAGTACAGATTTGTATATCTGATAAACAAGAAAACATATTGATTGTGACAACTCTGGATCATCCAATGGGAGGAAAGAAGTTAGAGATTTACTAGTAAGGAAGATGTAGAATGGGAAGACAACAGCAAGTTATCTTCAGTAATCATATATTTAATCACATTCTTATAAAAGATTCATGAAAGATGAAACCATATATTCTAAATATTCTTTGCTATTATGAAATTAACAAATATTGACACATATGAATATTTCAAGAGAGAAAAGAAAACAAAACTTTTATTTGAAAATATATTTACATTAGTTTTTAAAGTATAAATTAAATTTAACACAGGAGTAAGAAAATCACTAATTATTTTTGTTTCTTTTGAGCTCTTTCATTGATTATATATTGCATTTTTACTATTTTATCTTGCTCATTCCTTATTTTTCATTGAAAATATCTCCATCACTATAAATAACAAATATAACAAATATAACTAAGCAAATCAAATCATTGTCCATATCAAAAGATATATGTCTTATTTCCCACCTGCAGTCTTTTCTTTTCCAACCAATGGTAGTCATGATTCATCATCTGAAATGAAAATTGGTCATTTCATTGATCAGAGTTCTGAAGGCCTTTTCCTTTAATGTTGCTGTTGTGTAAATTGATCGGTTTCTGCCCATTTTACTCTGTGTAAATTTATTAAAGCTGACCCAATTTCTCTTTATCTGTCATATTCATTTGAATATAAATGCAATAATATACTGTTATATTCATATAGAATTATAACTTTATGAATTTAATGGAATGAAATAATATTCTATTATATTCATATATCATTAATTCAGCCATCTCTTCACTGCATGAATTTTGTTCCAATTTCTTTTCTATTAAAAATGCTGCTGTAAATATATATTTTTTCTCCATTAGACCCTTTCTTTCCAGGTTTGATCTCATTAAGGAACTCTGCTCTTAAGAATAATATTGCTCTACTGGGTAAAGTGTATGCAGAGTTTAGTGGCTTTTTGGGTATTGTTTCAAATTGTGTATCAGCATCTTTGGGCCATATTATAAACTCAATCAATAATAAAATCATAATTTTAGAAATGGAAGTTATGTTTTACATAATGTTCATCTAACTCCCTTAATTTACTGATATAGTAGATATGAAAGAGGTTAAATTTCTTGCCTAGGGCTTTATTATTAGTTATTGCTAAAGATGAATATTCATAAACATGTTTTTTTGACTTGCAATTTTGCACTCTGCAATATTGCAATACTGACTTGGTTAATATCAGTCATTACATTTGATTATGCATATTTTTTCAATATTCTTGCATTAAATTGGCAGTTTCTTTAGAATTCACCAACCTCCCCTTTTTATAGACATCTTTGATTTTACACACTACAAAAACATCTTTTTGACCTCATAGTCTGACCTCCAACTAAAACATTCAAGTTTTCAGACACTCATAAATCTATGGTTATTGCCAGTTAAAAAATGAATTTTGGCTGACTTTGACACTAGCTATTTTAGGCCTCCCAGAAAAATCGAAATCGTTGTCCTGTTATGAATATATTCCTCAGTAAGTGAACAGATCAATTTTATGCACAGGAAGATGTAAGCGCAAAACATGCCTAACAAGTCATCAATGAAGTGTTATATAAAAATGAATGATTTGTTCTAACTTTTAACTTTAATATGAATCCTTGATGTACTTGTGAATTGGTTCAAAACATGGCAACAGCACCTTTCAGGAGTACCTTGTGGAGCTAGGAAATGAAGTGATGAATACTTAAAGATGGTTTGCTTTGTCTTTCAATTATATATGTTAATAGCATAGTTTTTGGTTATTAGAGCTTTATCTTATAAGTCTTGTCATCCTTCTAAGACAATAGAGTGAATACATATTCATTATATTTCCATATGTTTGAAATGATATTGATAGAAAAGTTACATTGGTACAGAACATACAATATTATTAACTTTAAGGTGGATTAGTTGCCATTAGTTTGAAATGACATTGATTGAAAAGTTACATTAGGGGGCAGCTAGGTGGTACAGTGGATAGAGCACCGGCAGTGGAGTCAGGAGTACCTGAGTTCAAATCCAGTCTCAGACACTTAATAATTACCTATCTGTGTGGCCTTGGGCAAGTCACTTAACCCCATTTGCCTTGCAAAATAAAAACTAAAAAAAAAAAAAGAAAAGTTACATTAGTATAGAATATACAGTATTATTAACTTAAAGATGGATATAATTATTATTCTTTAGGGAATGTCACCTGTGTGTAGGTTCTTTTTAAAAATTTTTAAAATTTATTTATTTTTGAATTTTACAATTTTCCCCAACCTTGCTTCCCTCCCCTTCCCCCCCACAGAAGGCCTGTGTATAAGTTCTATGACGATCCTATTGATCTTAGTCTTCTTAGGTTTTATTATTTAAGGACTCATTGAATTTTAGAATTAGAAGGGAAGAGAGCAGCCATTTAACCCCATCTACTCATTTTTCCACCTCTCAAGATTCCTGATGTCCAGTTCAGTGCTTTTTGGACATCAATCCAACTATAACAAGAAGGAATGTTATGCAGAGCAGATGCTAAATAATTTATATTAATGGATATATATATATACATACATACATATATATATATATATATATATATATATATATATATATATATATACCTTGTACCTTTTTTTTTTCCTTTTTGTATTTTTTTAGATTTTTCAAGGCAAATGGGGTTAAGTGGCTTGCCCAAGGCCACACAGCTAGGTAATTATTAAGTGTCTGAGGCTGGATTTGACCCAGGTACTCCTGACTCCAAGGCTGGTGCTCTATCTTCTGCGCCACCCAGCCACCCTCCTTGTACCTTTGTTTTACAAATATTTTTTTTCCTGTAGGTTGAGCACAAGTGATTATTTATGGTTTTGTTGTTATTGTTGCTTTTGTTGTTGTCTTTAGTGTTCACTGAATATAGTATTGAGAAAGATAAGGAAATATAGAATATGATTTGATAAGGTTACTAGACTAGTAGATTAGGGAAATTCTATAGATTGTACATTTAAATTTCAGAAAACATTTAACAATCTCCTACCCCTATGGTAGGTCAGTGAAGTTTCATTAAGGACTTGACTCAGGGTTGTGCTAGAATATATGAAAAGATTGAGTGTTGAATACCTTAAGCAGCTGCCAGAAGATTATTCTGAGAGTGTTAAGTGATACATCTCAAAGGTAGAAGAATCACCCATAGGTGATAGATAGGGAGAGATAGGTGATGATAGTGAGAAAAAACTATCACACCTCAAGATTAAAAGGGATTCTGAGAAGCAAAATTCTTAAAAGTGTAACATAAATCAGATCAGGAAAAGGAAGTCATGCAATAGCTTCCATTTTTATTCTAATAATTATGACCTGCCTTTTGGTTTCCTACTTGGAGATTTAAAATAATCATTTGAAATTACTTAGAAAAGACTGGTTTCTATAATATAAGTATACTTGAACAATTAAATAGAAATTTGTAATACTTCTAAGGTATGTAACAGGCATATAAGGAGACATGCAAAGAATAATGGGACTTTCTATTTAAAAGATATAGGTTCTGATTCAAGTTATAATTCTTTTTATTTATTTTTCCCAATTATTATATGTCAAGATTATTTTCAACATTCATTTTTTTTACATTTTCTCCTCACCTTAGAAAGCAAGTAATCTAATACAGGTTATACATATACAATTATGTTAGACATATTTCCATATTAGTTATGCTGTGAAAGAAGAATCAGAAGAAAAAGGGAAAAAGCATGAGAAGGAAAAAAAAACAGATTTAAAAAAGTGAAAATAGTATGTTCCTTCTCTGAATGTCTATAGCATATCCAATCACTGTTCTTTTAGAATTGTCTTTGTTGTATCACTGAGAAGAGCTAAATTTGTCATAATTGATCATTGCACAATGTTGCTGTTAAAAGGTACAATGTTCTCCGAATTTTTCTTTCTCACATCACTCAACAGCAATTCGTGTAAGTCCAGATTTTCTGAAATTTTCCTGCTCACCATTTCATATAGAGCAATAATATTACATTATATGTATATGCCTTAGCTTGTTCATCCATTCCTTAGCCAATGAACACCTTCTCAGTTTCTAGTTCTTTGCCACCATAGAAAAGAGCTGCTATGAATATTCTTGTATATGTGGGCCTTTTCCCCTCTTTTGTGATCTCCTTGAAGTTGTATTGCTGAATTAATCACAATTTTATTGCCCTTTGGACTAGTTACAAATTGTTCTCCAGAATGGTTGAATCAGTAGACAATTTCACCAACAGGGTATAGCAGATTTCCCATATCCCCTGCAATATTGATCATTTCTCTTTTTCTATCATATTGGCCAATCTGAGAGGTTTGAGGTGGTACCTCAGAGTTGTTTTAAATTTGTTTTTTTATTTAAGGCAATGTGGTTAAATGACTTGTGGTCAAGGCCATACAGATAGACAATTAAGTGTCTGAAACCGGATTTGAACTCAGGTCCTCCTGACTCCAGAGCTGGTGCTCTATCCACTGTGCAACTTTGCTGCCTCACAAGGCATCATTCTTTTTTTTTTTAGGTTTATGTAAGGCAATGGGGTTAAGTGGCTTGCCTAAGGTCACACAGCTAGGTAATTATCAAGCATCTAAGGTCGGATTTGAACTCAGGTACTCCTGAGTCCAGGGCTGGTGCTGTATGTACTGCACCACCTAGCTGCCCCAAGGCATCATTCTTAATAGCTTTGTGACTATGGACAAGACACCTAGTCTCTCCTTGCCTATAAAATTTTGGATATCTTTTATTGTAAGTAGTACAATGAAAAAAGAGTGCTGAACTAGGAGTCACGAAACCAGAATTCATTTACTATGTCTGCCACTTGTTACCTGTTTTACCTTGTACAAATTACTTAACCTCTCTGGGCTTTTCTTTCCTTACTTGAAAAATGAGGGTGAGTTACACTAGAAAAATCTCTAAAATGTGAACTCTTACTAGAGGTATCTACTTAAATTTTTTGAGAATTTTCTTGTTTTTCAAATTGAGGTTGTTTTTGTTTTCATTTATAAATTTTTTGGTTTGGAACCTTGAATTCTGTTTCTATATGATGACATAAGTTGTATAGCACATTTGATTATACCAAATATGAGATAAATTTAACCATTTTAATCTTGGATAATTAGCTGAAAAGAAATTATATTTCAACCTTTAAAGTTAATGTTAACTTCCTAAGAAATGTCTGATACAATAGACTGAATTAATACCTTTTCTCTTCATCTTTTTACATTGTGACTTGCCCAATCATGATATTGATATATTTGCATGTCAGAAAAAAATTAAATGGAAAATTTTGGGGAGTTTTCTTGAAGCTAAGTTTAGAAACTTAGAAATTCATAAAATATATGTATAGTATTATATGATATCAACAAGTTTTATCTTTTATACCATAAATATGTATAATTGCTTTTTAAAGTTAAAATAACTAATAAGTTACAGTTTATGAAAATAACACAAAAGCCAACAGATGACACTCAAAGGTTAATATTTTTATCTCATAATGTCCTACACATATCCAAAAAATTAACCCAAGTTTTGCAATATTGTAGTTTAAACAACTCATAAAAGAAAAAAGTCAGACTCCTAACTACAGGACAAAAGGAGAGCTGAAATATTTGTGAGGATTTTCTAGATCCCAGAAATACTGTTTCCCTAACCCCTACAATGTGGAAGGGATAAATGTAGTTGGTTAGAAATAATATGTATAGAACAAGCCTACCAAATTTTTTTCTAAACTAATGTTTTCTTAACTAAGTGGACTATTGAAACCTATAGCCCACGAGATTCCATCAATTTGCCAAAAGCTTATTTTCTTTCTCCTGTAGAGAATCTTAAATTTTGCCTAAGAAAGGAGGGAAAAGAATGAACTAAAATGGAAATGAAGCCAAATTCTTAAAAGTCATAGACTGACACCAAACTAAGCTCACAATGATGCTGGTCATTTGACAAGATTCCATCCTTTTAGAATCTTATTATTCCCTTCTTTCTTGGACATGGAAGAATGTATCAAATTTTCATTATGATCTACTAGGATTTTCTAATGTATTTGATTTTAAGGAAAATATCTCAAGGGTATTTTATTTATGAACATTATTTATACCAGAAAAGAGATTGATAAATTGTTAATATCCTTGTTTCAGTTTAGTTGATGAGCTGTTTTTTAAATTTAGTAATATAGTAATTCTTGCACTTGAAGTGCTATCTTTTAGACACTGTGATATTTTAATTTTGTACAATCTGACTGCTGTAATCTTATATATTCTTCTGTATGATTGCTTGTTTGAGTGTTAGAATTGGCTGCTAAGTAGTAGGAAATCCAATAGCTGCTCTAGTGTGGCGTGAAATGAGCAGCTTTACAGAGATAGTAATGATCTCTGTCACAGGCAGGTAGAAGAAAGCATTATGATGTGGAATTTCTGAAAGTGATAACCATTAAAATCTTTTCAATAGCTGAAATATTCATGATATTCATGATATCAGAAAGTGTTTCAGAACTTGAACAGTTTCAAATACCCACCTTTTCCCCCCTCTACATCTTTCATGAAACAGAGCAAATTATAGTTCCAAATTATTCAAAATTCATTGCTAGATATTAATTTCTTATTGTATTTAGTTTTTTTAAATTGAGCAACAAGAAAAGTATTGATTTTTCTCATTCAGAATTATACTTGCTAAGTCATTTCCTTATACACAAATAATTGCTATTATATTCTCTTTAATGTTTATTGCAGTTAGAAGTTCCTTTATATCATAGAAACTCTTCATATCTGGGGTTGAATCCTGGCCCTGCTCTGTATAACCTCTGTAAACTTGAATTAATCATTGAACAGGTCTGGGCAGTTGTGTTTCTGCACAAGACCAGAGCTTTTCAAAGGGTATAAATCATGAATTGTATTACACATATACAATAGGAGTGTGACTTTTCCAAGATCAAAGCTAAAATAATTATGAGAATCACTAACCTTTGTTATCTTACCTTCCATTTAAAGCTCCAAATCCCATGAACTACACTTAAATTCTATTTAAGCATCTTAATTTTACAGCACTAATCCAATAATAAATCCAGGAAACATAATTTTACATGAAATGATATTTATCACACAGCTAACTATGGAAGTCTGGCAGTGTCAAACAGTTGTATTAAATTGGACATTTTTTTAAATGACAATTTGAAAATGTTACTTTGAAGTACCCTCACAACTGCTATTATACATAATGCTTTTCTAATTAATGTCCTAGTAGGGAGGTCTTGATATAGTCTTTTTAGATGATATATTTAAATTTTGTCTCCCATTAGTATTCTAAATTTAGATTAGCTTAATTTGGAAAATGTTTTCCTTATATTTTTGAATAAATAATTAATGTCATAAATGAAAAAAAATGCAAAGCACAAACAGAAATCAGGAAATTGATCTGAGTCCAGAAGAATATGTATGGCAGAATGAAACAGATGGGGTGAAGGAATGAAAAGGAGACCATTGGATATTATGGATCTGGATCCGGATCTGGATTAAATTGAATGAATAAAGTTGCTGGTCTGGGAGTAGGAGCTACTGGGGAGAGTGTAGGTTCTAAGGCAAATGGGACAGATTGGAATAAATGTTTGTTTATAAGAGAAATAAGAATCTTAGACTCATGATCTGTAGTAATGTATTCTAAGGCAGGAAGAGTAAAAGGCAGTAGACTAGAGAAATGAGACAACCAAGGTTGTCAGGGTTGAAGATGCTAGAAAATATCAATAACATGGGCATGTGAAATAATTAAGCACAGTTACTAGGGTGATTCTAATGTTAAGGGACCCTCTAGGAGAAAAACAAAAGTGCCAGGATTTGGGAGGAAGACATAGGGAGAACCAAATAGGCAGTTCCCAGGAAATCAGTATAGGGTCAGATTGCATAGAAAAGGGTGGAGTTAAGGTTGGATAAAGGAAGAAAATGAAAACGAAGGCTATTCTGTAAAAATATGAAGGAATTGGTGATCAATATTTAGTAAGCTTTGGCAAAATTGCATTGGGGGTTATAACATATTTGAATATATATACATATATATGTATATATTTTTATGGAGAAAGGAAGAGAGAGAGAGAGAGAGAGAGAGAGAGAGAGAGAGAGAGAGAGAGAGAGAGAGAGAGAGAGAGAGAGAGAGGATTGCAAGTACTCTGAAATAGACAGCTAAGTGATGCAGTGGATAGTACTGGCCTTGAATTTAGGAAGATGGAAGTTGAAATCTGGCCTCAACTTGACTGTTATTGCTGTGTGATCTTGGCAAGTAACTTAACTCTGATTGCCTTGCATCTATGTTCCTCTCCAGTCGTCCTGATTAATATTTGGTCATTGAACACAGATGGCTCTGGAGAAGAAAGTGAAGATGATGACTGAGCACAGCACCCCCTCCCTCCCCACCACTCAAATCCAATTCATCTGCTTGTCAAGGCAGCAACTCTCTGATGTCATATCTTCTCCAAGAATGAGCAACAAACATTATTATAATTATATATGGATACATACATATATATATATATATGTATATACAGTCATGTTACACATATTTCCATGTTGATCATGTTGTAAAAGAAGTATCAGAACAAAAAGGAAAAACAAGAGAAGGGAAAGCAATTCAGATTCTATGGTTCTTTCTCTGGATATGGCTGACATTTTCCATTGCTGGTCTTTTAGAAATGTTTTTGTTCACAGTACTTCTGCGAAGAGCTCAGTCCATCATAGATGATCACTGCACAATGTTTCTTTAAGGTGTACAATATTCTAGTAGTTCTGCTCACTTCACTTATCATCCATTCACAAAATCTTTATAGGTGTTTCTGAAATTTAGCTGCTCATCATTCTAATAGAGCAATAACATTCCATTCTATTTACATGCTATTCCCTATTGCCCAATTGATAGGCATCACCCTCAATTTGTAATTCTTTGCCACCACAAAAAAGAACTGCTAAATATATCTAAGTTTCTAAGTTTCTCCTCCTTTTTTGTGATTTCTTTTGGATATAGCCCTAGTAGTTACAATGCTGGATCTAAGAGAATGCTCACTTTTATTGCCCTTTGGACTACTTACAAATTGCTTTCCTTAATCAGTAAACAAGTTCATCAATATTGCTTTAGTATTCCAGTTTTTCCACATTCACTCCATCATTGATAATTTTCCCTTTCCTGTTATATTAGCCAATCTGAAATAAAGCAAGTGCATTACTAACATTCTTGTCATATAATCTTAGAAAAATTTTTCATATGACAATAAGTAGTTTTGATTTCTTTATCTGAAAACCATCCATTCATATCATTTAGTATTTATCAATTGGGGATTGACTTATATTAATGTAAATTTGACTCAATTTTCTATATTTTTAGAAATGAGGTCTTTATCATAACAATGGTTCTAAAAATTATTTCCCAGCTCTCTGCTTTCTTTCCAGTCTTGATTATATTGGTTTTGTTTGTGCAACACTTTTCAGTGCAGTGAAATCATTGATTTTGCATTTTATAATGTTCTCTATCTCTTTTTTGATCATACATTCTCCTTTTCTCTATAGATCCAACATGGAAATGATTCATTGCTTTTCTAATTGGTATCACCCTTTATGTCAAAATCATGTACCTATTTTGACTGTATCTTTCTATAGAGTATGATTTCTATTAAGGACTATCTTACATTTTTGTTCTAGGATACCAGAGCAGTTTTCCTTGATAGTCTACTGAGAGATACTGTCCAGGATTTTTTTAACATGACTTTCAGGTAATTTAATTATTCTTAAATTTTATCTCCTGGATTAGTTTTTCAGGTCAGTCATTTTTTCCTATATTGTGCTTTATATTTTCTTCATTTTTTTATCTTTTGATTTTATTTGATCTTCTTGATATTGTTATTAGTTACTTTTTGCCTAATTCTAGTATGGTCTGTGCCATACCAGGCTTCCCTCTCACCCAGGTACAACAGTCATTTCTTACTGCCCTTCTCAGTTGTCTTGGGCTGGAAAATAATTTCATGCCATGTTTTTTGAGTTCTGATACTTTAGAATTTGTTTTGAGAAATTGTTTGAAGGTACTTAGATGGGTTTGGGGAAAATTCAGGTGAGTCATCTGAAGGCCACTCCTTCATTTTTTATATCTTTGTAGTTTGTCACTGTCATATTTAGCACATTATATATAAATTCTTTTAATTGCTGTCACCTTGTATTTGTTATTAAGGTCATATAACTCTTGGTGTTGTAAATATTTTTCTTTTGTCCCAATGCAAAGATTTTGTGCCAAATTTGGGCCAAAAATGAATTTCACAGGGTATTAATTATAATTGCAGTTTATGTTAGTTTCTTTCTAATCACCCTATAAATGAACATGTACAACAAAATAAAAAACAAAACTTGCAGAAAGCATGTATCCTTTTTCAACATAACATGCTCCTGAACTGAAAGAACTAAAATTGATTGCTTGATGATCTCTTCTAGTAACTTCACAGTTGCTTGATGTTATACTGATTGGTTTATAATTCTCAAGTTGATTTATTCCTTATGAAAACAAAAAAATCTTCAAAATGTTTGTACGGTTCAGGAAAAAGAAGATTTATATGGATGATTCATCTAGGTGGTGTATTTCCTAGTATTTTCCTTTATCTGCTAAAGAATTAGTATTGTGTTTCCAAAGAAACTTAAGAAATTCTAATGCCTTGCAAATCAAATAGAGACTTTCATTTAAATCTCAATCATGACATTTCTATGCTTGTGACCTTGAGAAGGTCACTTCAACTCTTTTAGCTTTAGTTTTCTCATATGTAAAATGGGAATAATAATGGACCTTACTATAGAGGTTAGTTGTGATGAGGAATTAGGATTTATATGTATATATATAATTCATATTAATTTGTTATTAAATCATATTATATTAAATACAGCATGATATACTTGAAATTATATATGTATAAACAATTTTCAAGTCAAACAATACTATTTACATGTTCCCTATTATTGTTGTTTTTGTTATTTTCTCTTCTTACCATAAGTAGCATGGTATATTGCTATAGTGTGAATAAAGCAAAATAACACATGATACTTTATTCTTTCCAGTATTAGGGAAGAAGAAGCAAAATATAAAAAATTCTCAAGAATGTATATAAAAATAATATACTGGAAAATTTAAGCTTTCACAGATATTTGGAATATTTATTTGAGTGTTGAAGAGATGTCACAAATCTGGTCCAGACTCATCAGGAGACAACAAAATGGGGAGTAGGAAGAGAGGAGGGGTATAGGAATTTATTCAGTGCCTACTAAATGAAAGGCACTAAACTTAAGCACTTCACATTATATTATCTCATTTAATCCTCACAACAACCCTATGAGGTATGGTGCTGAAATCATCCCTATTTTACAGCTGAGATAACTGAGGCAAACAGGTTATGTGACTTGCCTAGGGTCACACAACTAGTAAGTATTTAAGTCTGGATTTGAACTCATGTCTTCCTGACTCCAGGCCCAGAACTCTATCCACTGAACCACCTAACCCCTTCCAGGTGATCATTTATCATTTGGGAAAAAAAGATAATTGTGTGGATAGATTGAAAGAAGGGGTAAAGACATTTCAATGTCTCATAAAAGTTTTTTTTTTTTAACCAGAAAAGTATGTATAATTGTTTGACTTCTGTAGAAATTGTTATGAAAAATATGATTCAGCAAGGAATGAGTACCTAACAACTTTAGAAAACATTGAAGATCATGTTGAATTTGTCTAGACCCTTGGGTGCCATTTGCCAAACCTTTGACAATGACAAACTCCAAGTCTAGAAAAGGATAATCGGTGGTGAAGTGAACTGAGATCATGTTATATGAAGTTAACTTAAGGGAGGAGAAAATAATTAATTACCCAGGGAAACCAAGATCTCTGAGTATGCTGGAGACTGAAGTCCAAAGAATAAGATAATCCTTACTCAAAATTACATTCTAATGGTGAACATAACATGGGTATATTCACAAACATAGAAGGTATTAAATATAAAATTAATAAATGCAGACTTGCATTTAAATTCAAGATAATTTAGGAAGGAGATCTAACAGATGGAAGGGATTAGGAAAAGTCTTATGTAGATTGTGTCTGAGCTGTATTTTAAAAGAAGAAAGGGATTTTGTGAGGTAGAGGTAAGAAAGGAGTGTTTTCCAGTCATGGGTGGATGCTCAATGCAAAGACATGGAGGTGGTAAATAGGATATAGAAGTATTATATGAGTAACAGAAATAAGACCAGTTTAGCTGGATCACAGAGTATATTA
Organism: Macrotis lagotis; assembly: GCF_037893015.1. Taxonomy (NCBI): domain Eukaryota; kingdom Metazoa; phylum Chordata; class Mammalia; order Peramelemorphia; family Peramelidae; genus Macrotis; species Macrotis lagotis. The sequence continues at coordinate 145,393,611 of NC_133664.1, forward strand.
GAAGGAGGGAGTAATGCCCAGTTAGGCTAGAAATACCTGTTAGGGTTAGGCTTTAAGGGAGGAATTTAAAAGCTAAACAATTTAGGTTTTATCTTAAAAGAGATATGAAATTGAGTTATTTAAGTAAAACATGAGTCGCTCCTCACAGCTTGTCCCAAGTTAATGCAACACAGTGGCACTTGTATATATTGTAACACTGGACAAAGAAATTTTCTCTGTCTAAAACCTCTAGAGGCATAACTTGGCAGTTATTGTAAGCATGTCAAAATGGGACAAAAATCCTATATAAACAAAAAAATAATTCTTGGAAGCATTTTTTTTATTGTTAAAAGAATGAGAATCAAACTAGATGTCAATTAATTAAGGAATGGCTAAACAAATTGAGGAGCATGAATAAAATGGACTATTTATTATCTTATAAGAAACTGTGACTCTGATAAATTCGTAGAAGCCTGTCAAGAGTTACATGAATTGAAGGAGTAAAGTTAATAAGACCAGGGAAATATCATACACAGTGCCTACAATAATCTAAACAGAAAGAATGATAAAATGAAACTGAACACTGTAATTATAATTACCATTCTTGTCCTGTAGAAGAGTTGACAAATTATATATCCCTCCTTTCATTGCAGAGGTGAGGGACAATAGATGTGAAATATTATATACATTGTCACATTAAATAGATGTGCTAGTTTTGTTGAAACACTTTTTTCTTTTACATCTTTGTCAGAAGAGATGACTCTTGAGTAGGGATAGATTGGGGGATGGGGAGAAGTATAATCAGAAATGTGTGTAATATAACAATAAAAAGCATCAATTTAAAAATGTAATTATAAAAACAAAACTAGCAGAAGGATTATCCTTGAAGATTTATGCTCTGTTTTAGATGTTAGGATTGGACTATATGTCTTTAAGATGAAAGTAAAGCTCTACTATAATTTTCAAACAACTACTTAGAAATAAGCATTAGTTGTATATTGTCTGTTAGTATTCAATTTAGTTTATGTGTAAATTCATCATGGTGCCACATGTTGCCTAAGGGTAAGCATTTTAAAAATGTGCTGCTCACCTCAGTGAAAATCATTTAGATGAATTTAATTACATTACTTGGTTTAATAAAAATGCACAAATAATAGTCAAGGCTGATGAGAATATTATCAGTGCTATAGATAACAGCAAATTTCAACATTCAGATCAAACAAGTTTATTTACTTGACATGATTTCAAGTTGTAAAATAACGAGTCAGACATCTGAAAAGAATGCATATAGGATTGTTAATGTGACCATTTACTATGGTTAGGGGCTATGCAAATTCATGTTTTTGTATTTATGGTCATCTTAATCTTACATGACTGACTTAATTTTGTAGTCATTTGAGGATAGTTAATTCTACCTTATTGCTGCTTACCAGGAAATTATGTTACATGCTGTGCTAGGAAGTTTTAAAAATGAATTTTTAAGAAAACAGTTTTTGCAGAGGGAGATATCACTGACTAATCACCACCACTTATAATTTATTATCTCAAAGGCATTTTTTACTGCATACTATTAAAAAGTATTTGGAATTTAACAAATTGTCCTTTTGAATAAAAAAAGCTACAAAGTATGAGTTTAGTATAAAATAATAAATACAGTTTTGGTATAGCTTACATCCATGCTTTTTTTCTTCTGGGGATAGTGTCCAATTATTCAATAATACAGATTTAAAAACTTTAAATGTATTGTACCAAATGATCAACACTTTTAAAAAAATATTAATTTTTACCAGTATTTTTTTATTTAAATTTTAAGCTTCAAATTCTCTCCCTCATTTCAATTATTCCACAATCTTGAGAAGACAAGCAGGAGATCAATTATACATATGAAATCATGCAAACTTTGCTGAATTAGTCATACTGCAAAAAAAAAGTCAAGAAAATAAGGTTAAAAATTATACTTCTATCTGTGCTCAAAGATCATCAGTTCTAACTTTGGAGGTAGAAGGCATTTTTTATCATGAGATCTTCTAAATTGTCTTAGATCATTGTATTGATCATAGTAGTGGAGTCTTTTACTTTTGATTATCATTAAAATGTTGTTTTAGTTTATAATGATCTTCTGGTTCGTTCACTTTGCTCTGAAACAATTCATATGGATCATCCTATGTTTTTTCTGAGAGGGGTTTCCTTTGACATATATTATAGCATCCACAGTGCTAAAGGTATTTTATCACAATTATATGCCTCAATTTGTTCAGTCATTTGTCAGTTGATAAATATCCCCTCCCCCCAGTTTCTAATTCTTTGTGACCACAAACAAGAGCTGCTATGTATGTTTTTTGTACCTAAGGGTACATTCACTTTTCCTTTGATCTCCTTAGGATACAGATCTAGAAATGATCTCACCTGGGTCAAAAGGTTCACAATTTTTATTAGTCCTTTTTTTGATACTCTCAAATTGTTTTCCTGAATACTTGGGGCAATTCCCAACTCCTCTAATAGGGCATTATTGTCCCTAATTTTTGCCATTCTTTCCAGGATTTGGCATTTTCTTTTTTTTTTTTTGATGTCATGTTAACCAGTCTTATGGGTGTGAGATGGTACCTTAATGTTGTTATAATTTGCATTTCTCTAATCAGTAGTGGTTTGGAGCATTTTTCCCCTTTGGCTATAGATAACATTGATTTCTTCTTCTCAAACTACCTATTTATATTATTTTAATTATTTAACAATTTGAAAATGGCTCCTGTTTTTACAAATTTGAATCAGTTCCATATATATTTGAGAACTGAGGCTTTTATCAGAGAAACTTGCTGTAAAAGTTCTTTCAGTTTCCTACTTACCTTCTATTTTTGTCTTCATTGGTTTTATTTGTCCGAAACTTTTAAAATTTTTGTAATCTAAATTATATATTTTGCTTCCTGTCATTTTCTTTTTACCTTGACTGATCACAAACTCTTTCCTTATTTATAAATCTGGCAGTTAAAATTTCCTATATTCCCCTAATTTTCTTATGATACCATATATTATGTTTAAATCATGAACCTGTTTTGACTTTATATTGATATATGGTATGACATGTTGGTCTATACCTAGTTTCTGCCACATTATTTTCCAGTTTTCCTAGCAATTTCTGTCAGATAGTAAGTCTTATCCTCAATGCTTAAATCTTTGACTTTATCAAACACTAAACATTATACCAATACTATGGTAATCTTCTGCTGTGTATTGTATAACTAATATATCCCACTGATCCTATACTTTATTTCTTAGGCAGTGTCAGATTGTTTTGATGATTACTCATTTGTAAAACAATTTGAAATTGGGTACTTCACTTTTTTCATCGATTTCCTTGATATTTTTGACTTTTTGTTCTATGAGATGAATTTTATGGTTATTTTGTCTAGATTCATAAAATAATTCTTTTTTTATTTTGGTATGAATATGAATAAGTAATTTAATTTAGTTAAAATTGTTTTTGTTATTATATTGTCTTGGTCTACTCATGAGCAATTAATATTTCTCCAGATATTTATATCTATCTATACCTATGTGGAAAGTGTTTGTAATTTTATACATATACTTTTTGGAATTGTCTTGACAGGTAGACTGGTATTTTATTTTGTCTACAGTCATTTTTAAAACCATGACTAGGGCTTTAGTATCAAAAAGGAACCTGCTGATCAACCAAATGATTGGTGGTGTGAATTGCACAATTACATTTATTATTGTGAGGAGTCTGCTATGCAAGACAGCCCTCTCACTTGCTTTTATCAGCATAGTTTTACCCCATGACCTGATTGATAGGAAGCAGGGTTACTGGAGATGGTCTGGATGCTGTGGAAGTCTGTTGGTTTTAAATTGGTTTTATTTCCTCCTGCATCAGTGAGGCACCAGGACGAGTTGGGCAAGCACCAGCATGTGATAACTAGCAATAGAATGCTACAACCTGAGCATCCTAACCTGTCTCTTGATCAAAGCTAAAGATTTGTGTAGGATTATTTTATGGCCTACTACTTTGTCAAAGTTGCTAATTATTTTAACCAATTTTTTAATTGATTCTTTAAATATTCCATCATATCATCTGAAAAAATGATAGTTTTGTTTTCTTTGCCTATTTTTCTTCCTTTAATTTCTTTTTCTTGTCTTATTGTTGGAACTATTATTTCTACTACGATGTTAAATAATAGTGGTAATAATATACATCTTTCCTTCAATCCTGATTATGGTAAGGTTACTAGCTTATCTGCAAGAAATATAATTCTTGCTCTTTGTTTTAGAAAATCCTATTTTATCATTTTAAGGAAACCTCCATTTATTTCTGTTTTATATTCAGTTTTTCCCCAATACAGATAGTATAGTTCCTCATCTGTTAATCTTTAAATATTTATCCATTTCATTTAGATTGTGAGTTTTGATTAGATTTTTGAAATGTTGACATATGAGTAAATTGCTTTAATTTCATCTTCATTGTTGGTGCATTTACCCTTTTATTTTTGATACTAGCAATTAGATTTCATTTTCTTTTGTTTAAATCATATAAATCAAGGATTTATTTTATTGTCCTCCTTAAAATAGGGTCCTAGTTTAATTTGTTAGTTCAATTCTTTTAAAATTTAATTTAATTTTTCCAATTATATGCAAAAGTAGTATTCAGTATTCATTCATTTGCAAGTTTGTGAGTGGAATTCCACATTTTTCTACCACTCTCCCTTCTCCATGGTGGTGAATGATCTGATAAAAGTTGTGCATGTATACTTGTGTTTGATTTCCATATTAATCATGTTATGAAAGAGGAATTAGATCAAAAAGGGAAAAAACTGTGAGAAAGAAAGAAAAAATAACCCATTCCTATTTGCAATTATAATTCCTCTGTATTTCCCTTCCATGCTCTTTTCTACATTTATACTTTACTCTTTCCTTTGCCCTTATCCCTCCACACCAATGTTGGCTTCTGATAGCTGCCTCTTGATCAGTCCTTTCTATCAGTGATTTTTCCTTTCCTTCTCCCTTTCCCATTTTACTTTTCTTTTTAACTTTAACTTTATCTTTGCTTTAACTATCTCACTTGCTTTTATCAGTTCATTCCCCACTTCTTTCCCCTATCCTTCTCAACCTTCCTCCATTTTCCTGTAGGGTAAGAAAGGTTTTTACACTCAATTGGGAATGTATGCTTTTTCCTTCTTTTGGTCAAATCTGTTGAAGCAAGATTTACTCAGTCCTCATACCCTTCCTTCTTTCTCTCTACTTTATTAGGTTTTTGAGATTCTTCATGTGGTGCTATTTATTCTCTAGTGTATAACCTTCTCCTAGAATTATCTTTTTTTCATGTCTTGATTTTTTAAAAAATTGTCTTGTACCCACAGCCTCTATCAAAATACACTGCTTTTATTTGTCCTGATAGAAGTAAAGTTTTCAAGGGTTTCAAATCAATTGAGTGATTAACCTCATAGTCACTACTTACCAATAGCCTCTGACCAAGTATCCTCTGTCCAAGTATACTCTCCCATTAGAAATATGATTCTCAAAGCCATAAACATTATCAAATCAATTTATATCACACTCTCTTCCCAAGTACCCTTTTTAGAAATATAATCCTCATGAGCTAAAGAATCATGTAAAGCAAAATCACTCAAAAACTAAAAGTTTGATCTTATCACAGTCAATTTATATCCACACTTTTTGTCTAAATATGGTCTTTTCATTTGTCTTAAGAGAAATATATGGGGCATCTAGGTGGCGCAGTGGATAGAGCACCGGCCTGGAGTCAGGAGTACTCAAGTTCAAATCTGTATTTCTTGAGTCTTGTATTTGAAGATCATATTTTCTCTTCAGTTCTAGTCTTTTCATTAAATGAGTTTGAAAGTTCTATATTTCGTTGAAATATCATCTTTTCCCCCTGAAAGAATATGATGAATTTTGAAGTGCATTTTTTCATCAGTTCCCTTCCTATTCTTGACCTTTTATTGCACCACATGAATTTTGTTACTCTTTTTCCTAGCTAGGTAAAATTATTTTTGGTACTTTGATTGGTATGGCACTGAACAAGTAATTTAATTTGGGTAGAATTGTCATTTTTAATATATTAGCTCGAGCTAGCCATGAGAAATTGACATTTTTCCATTTATTTAGATCTGATTTTATTTGGGTGTCAACTAGCATTTTTGTTTCCTTTTCCAATTGGTTAACTATATTTTCCAACTTTCTTCAGTTAATTTTTCATAATTCTCCTCTTTGACTCTATATTTTTCTTTTCTTTGTTTTCTAAAATTCTCTTTGAGTTCTTTCAAGAGGTCTTTTTGGAATTGAGACCAGTTCATGAACCCCTTAGAGGTTTCACATGTAGGCATTTTCCAACTGCTTTCCTCTTTTGAGATGGTGTTTTTATTACCCCATCAGAGTAGTAACTGTGAACGGTTAATGCTTTTTTGGTTATTCTGGCAATTTTGGCAGTTGAGTTCTGTTCCTTTGATATAGGGTGTATAATCTCAAGATTTTTTGGCTGGAGATCAAGTTCCTGATCCCTGGCTTTCAACTCTAGAATTTCTAGTGTTTCTAATTTTCTCCCTGTGCTAGGATAGCCCAACACCTCACCAGCTTTCTAGGGATAATAATATTTCTATTCCAAATGCAACTCCTTTAAGCAACACATTGTTGGGTTCTAGTTTCTTATCTAATCTGTTTTCTGCTTTCTTTTTAATGTGCAATTTCATTCCCTCCCCATTCCTACCTTTTTGTACATCATTTCAACATAATTGATTCCCTCTTGAGTCCTCTTTCCATGTGAAATTCTTTTAATTTCCCTAATAATGCTAAAGGTCTTGGGAGTTAAATGTGTTCTCTTTTCATTTGGGTATGTAAACAGTTTAACTTTATCAAATCTTTATGATTAAGTCAGTTTTGTTGGTAACTTATTTTTTATTATAACCCAAAACTACTTTGCCTGCTAAGATATCATATTTCAAGCACTCTGCTACTTTAATGTGTAAGTTGTTAAATCTTGTGTTATCCTGATTGTGACTCCATGTTATTTGAATGGTTTCATCATGACTGCTTGCAATATTCTCATAATTCTGTGAGTTTTTGTTTCAGATCTTTCAGGTGGTAATTGTTTAATTCTTTCAATTTGTTTTACCCTTTGATTTAAGGATTTTTTTCATTTCAGTTGTTTCACTTGTGTCCAACTCTTTGTGATCCCATTTGGTGGTTTTCTTTGTCCAGCTCAATTTACAAATGATGAAAATGAATCAACAGAACTGAAAGACTTATGCAGGATCACACAGCATTAAGTGTCTGAGGTTAGTTTTTAACTCAACTCTTACCGACTCCAGACTCAGTCTGGACCAGTTCATTCTGTCATTTTGCTAGTTTGAGGATATTGAATAGGTTTCTTGACAGTTTCTTGAAATAGGATGTCTAGACTCTCTTTTTTGATCATGGCTTTCTAGTAGTCAAAGAATTCTTAAATTGTCTGTCCTTGATCCATTTTCTTGGTGAGTTTTTTTCCAATGAGATATTTCACATTTTCATCTTTTTCCCTTATTTTTATTTTGTTTTACTATTTTTTGATGCCTTCTTGAGTTATTTCCTTCCATTACCCAATTCTAAATTTCAGGATATATATATTTAGTATACCTGTTTTAAATTTGGTAAATTGTTCTTTTCAATAGGTTATTTTCTTTCTTAAAAATTTATTTATTTATATATTTTTCATCCATATACACATTACATTTTTAAATTACAAAATTTCCTTCTACCCTCCCTTCCTACCACCTTCAGTGCTGAACAGTCAGGCTAGCATTGTATTTACACATTTTTGATAATCCTCAGTGGTGAGCAGTCAGTTTAGCATTATATTTACATATTTTTGATAAACCTGTTTACAGATTAGTAATTTTTGGTGTGAGGAATTAAGATTAAGGGAAAGAGATACATAAGGGATATTTTTATAAGGTATTCATCTGATTCTGAAAGGTTTTTTTTATTTGGTTTTCTTTTGATTTGTTTTTCTTCCTCTGGATGGGGATGGCATTGTCCATAGGTGGTCTAATATTATTGTCCTAACTCTCTGAATTACTGGCAGGAGCTGCTTCCATCAAGGTTGAATGGGTTGTTTTCTATATTGAATTTTTTGCTGTTTATCATTTGATGAATTTTGTTTTTTAAGATATTATTTCCCCATTCTATTAATTTGCTTTTTATATGTTTGTTTCATAATCATGGAAATTTTTAAACAAAAAGCATGGAATTTTTATCCTGTCTTTTTCTCCATATATTTTTAATCTTCTTCTAAATCCTCCCAGGAATTTGTGATGAACTTTTGTCCAATTATACCCTTTCTTTATGGTTTTTATTTATAAGATTTTTTTTCACATTATTGTTGTTTTCTGAGATTGTATCTTGATTTCCCCTTTGTAATACAAGATTTTTATAGTCAGGTTCTTTTTTTTTTGTTTATTCCATTCCATTTCTGTTTTTCAATTTGATTTTATTATTGGACTCTGATTATTCCACTATTTTTTGTTTGTTTGTTTTGTTTTTTGCATTGCTGTTTTCAGAGTTAGTTTGGGGGCTAGTTTTGACAATTCCAAGGTGGTTTGATCTTGAGATAGTTTTGGTCACTTTTCTTCTGGGTTGCATTTTGTCTTTATACAGGAAGGATCCTTGCTCCTCTGCAGCTGAAAGTTAATGCTTCTGTCATTCTTGGTATTGCAACCTGAAATTTCATGTGGGCATTGGAGGTGGCAAATTTCTCCTGGTCATGCACCTGTACCAGCCCAGGATTCTCTGTAATCTATTTATGATTAATTGTCTTATTGCATTTCTGTCTCTGCTCTGAGACCTACAAAACTGCTGCTGTGAACTTCCTCCACTTCCAATTAATAGTGTTACCACTGAGTATGCTCTAAGCTTGCCCCCTTGGAGTTTTAGTATAACTTAATTCATGAAAGAGAAAAATGATCAAGAAAGGTCTGGATAGAGATGGATACCCCCTGTATAGATTGCTGAAGAAAGCTGAGTTTCATGATCAAACCATGTTCTCAGCAGGAAGAGTTGAAGATTTCTAGTCTACCTCCTCATCAAATGTCCATCAATCAAGGTTGATTTTAACTAGCTAGGGGTATTCCATTTTAGAAAGGTTATTTAAGACTCTCAGGGTCTCTTAGAGGTCTTTGGTTATCTAGAGAAGCCACTAGTCATCAAATGATGGAGTGCTATCTATTCTAATTAATAAATTGATTATCAATTACTCAGAAATCTTGTTTCTTGGGGTTTTTCATTCTTTTTCTCAGTTCCTCATCTGTAAAATGAGCTGGAGAAAGGAATGTAAAATCACTCCCATATCTTTACTATGAAAATCCCAAATGGGCTGATGAAAAGTCAAGCATAACTGAAGTAATTGAACAATAGCACACATCCTTTGATCTCTCTCCCTTGTATACTCTGCAATATGACTATCATTTGGTTTCCAATCCACTTTTCCTCTGTTCCTATTCATGTCTACCAACCTTATAAAACACAATTCACAACTCCATAAGAATTGCTTAGACTAATCCAATCTCTAATTGCTACTCTAATTGTGTCCTCTTAGCATTTACATAATTTTTAAATATTCTAGGTAATTTGAAGTAAGGAAGAAGGACATTTCTGTAAGTTTCTGAATACTGAAAAATGGTGATTTATCCAATTCTTCTTTATTGTCTATGATGACAACAAATTCCTGATACTTTAGACTCACATATTTGGAGTTTTTGTAACCAGGATAGGTGATAATAGCAATCAGTCATCTGATATTATCGGTTATTTTTTCCCAGTTTCTTTCAGAGTTCATATTTTTTCTTTGTTAAATGTCTAAAGATGAAATGATTATTTCATACAATATGATACATAGTTATTTGCTAAACCCTAAGTCATCACAGACCTTTCCTTAGATGTAATTTATCTAACTCATGGCTAGGGAAAAACAGTGACAAGTTGACAAGATATCTAAAAACATAACTATGACATGGTCACTGACAACTTCTCCCTTTCCAGTTGGTGGATTGATAAGCAAAGCACACAGATCCAGATCAAAGGAATGTGTTAAGGAAGTTTTATGACATCATTTGTTCAGGTGGTCCTGAAAATACTTCTCTATCACAGAACATGGAAGTTGAAAAGGACCTAACTCTTTCTCTGCCTTCCTGTACTGGATCATTATCACAAGAGATGATAATGGTATTTCTGTTGTTTCTTTCAGCTGGTGGTCTTGTTAAGAGCAACAAATTGCACTTGGTCTGACCCAGCTTCTTTTCCTTGTCCTGCCTTATTATCTTTCTTAATATGATAATACTTTTTCATTTCTATTATTATCAATATTTGTATATCTTTGTGCTCCTCCTTTTGTGGTTCACAAGAATATCAGGGCCTGTCTACTACAGTCTCATTTAAAATATGAGGGAACTGAGTAAAAATAGAGCAGTGAATTGTCTAAGTTCACATAAATCATTATTGTCAGATGTGGGATTTGAACCCAAGACTTCAAAGCCAATACTCTTTTCAGTATACTATGCACTTCTGACCACTGCTACCATTTCCTTTCATCTAGTTAAATTATTCAGTTGCTTAATCATAGCTTCTGGTTCATTTTTCTTGATACTGCCAAATATCAGGATGATTGACTGAATTTATACTTTTGTATAATAATTGTAGCACATTTATATATTTTATACATTTTATTATATTTTCTACATTTATAATATACTGTGATATTTATAGCAAATTTTGATGCAAAAAGCAAATAAAAAACAAAAACAAAATCAAAATCCCCAATAGAGTCATAAATCCACTAGACTTTGAATTAGAAAATTCTGCGTTCTTGGTGCAACTTTTAAGCTTTGAATTCTTCATTTGTTTTATGTAGATCATAATAGTTATACTGTCCATTTAAAAAGGTTATTTTTGGAAGGCACTTAATAAGTTCCAAAGTACTAAATAAAGATGGGAGTTATTGTTATGAATCTATCAATAAGCTGAGGCTCAGAGAGCGATGACTTGTCCAAGGTAACATTTATAATAAGGAATGAATCTCAGACTCATACCTCCACATTGTTGATTCTAAATCCATTGCTCTTTATATTATAAGGTCATACTTTTGCAGATGCTTTTCTATTATTGACACAGCTATAATTATAAGAGAAGAAGTTTAGTATCACAAAAAATCTTTCACAGAATTTATGTAGTTTGAGGAAATATATCTTGTCAAATGTCTTTTGGTATAAAGACAGCTGATGTGTAAATAGCTGAACATCATTTCCCTCAGAAGTGGCAGCTTAATGACATTATTTTTTATATTAATAAATCAAATGCAATATTTTGAGGCAATAGTGCAGCAGCTGTCTGGAAATTTATAGGGGCCCCAAATCTAAAGTGTTACAAACTGGATATACCGTATAAGATGGCTAAAATTGAGATGGACAATTTGCCCATCATTTCATTATGTAACAAAAGTTGAGTACAATAATGAGGCAATTGGAGACAAAATAAATAATGAATTCATTGTTCAGCTGATATGTGAGCAAAGCCTTTATCTAAACAAATTTATTTGCAACGTGCACTTGCCAATATTGGAATTTACAAGTGTCAAAAAGGAATAACTTTTATCAATAATGAGAATGAAGTAAGTACAGAATGTTCTTCACAGTGAATTGCAGTCACCTTTTGCCCTTTTGAATTGTGAATAATCTATTATATAATAGAAGAAAAAAAACTATTCTCATTCACTTTTACTTAATGGCTTATTTTACAAGAAAAGAATCAATTTTTCTCCCAATGTATATCCAGCACAGTAGACTGATAAAAACTATACTAACTAAGCTTTTTAGTTTTATATCAAAATCAATACTCATCTATTGCTGAATAATTTAAAGCTATGATTTCCCCATCAACTTATGTTATACTTTTTATCTCTTAAGAATTAGTTTAACTTAATAATAACACTTGTGATTATAAAAAATGCATAGTACTTCATCTCCTTATTATCTTTAACAACTATTGAACTTGGAATATATGACATTTTAATCTGAGCAACACAATCTCTAGAAGTGAATTAATTTTGCATAGTACAAGCCTATCCATAAATAGATCAATGGTATATACAAAGGAAAAACTTTCCTTTGTTAAAAGGATACTCTGTATTTTTGCATGAAAGACTGCTATGTTCTACTTAAATGTATTTATAATTGTGAAGCAGTATGACCTAATTTACTTTTCCAACCCTATCATCCTATTAGATACAAAGTGTTACAAGAGTTCAGAAGAGGGATAGGTTATTTCTGCCTGATGAGTTCAAGATAGGCACCAGGTAGGAAATTACATTTGAACTGAAACTCTGGAGGGTGAGCAGCAACTGTACAGGAAAAGCTAAAGGGAGATTGAGATCAGGGCCAACACTGTGTAAAAAGAAGGCAAAAATTGCAGAGGTTTTTGGGAAATGATGCAGGACTTCTTAACCTAGAGGTCATGAATTTTTTTTAAAATTAGTAATTTAATATAATTGGCTTTTTAAATCATATACATTTTATTTTATTCATTTGAGAACCTTATTTTGAAAAAGGAATTTATAGACTTAACCAAGCTGCCAAAGGGTTCATGACACAAAGTTCTCTTCACTTAGACCCTGAGGTGTAGAAAAGGCGAAAAACAGAACTGAATGGGAAAACATTCTATACGCCTGCTGCAAAGATTTTTATATTTGCCTCATGTGAGAATGGTACTTTGCTCAAATTGTCCAGCTCAGAACTCATGAAGCAACCTCTGTAGAATTAACTCTACAGAACTTTACATATAAAGTTTCTTTAATGCAAATTTACTATTTTGTTGTAGCTGGTAATCAAATGGAATGTTTAAAAAATTAGCAATGAGAAGATATTTTAAAATGATTTCCTGGAAGATGGGATAGAGAAAGTTTACCATATTGATGTCAAAGAAGCAGAAATGAATGTCCCTCCTTCCCTATCCACCACCACCATTTATTTTCTGATGTAAAAATTCCCATAGTGAGGCATTAAATGTTGTTTAACTTAAATAATATGGTCATCTAGGGACCTGTTTGAAATCATTTATTGGCATCCTGCACATTTTCTATAGGAATATAGCTATCTCATAAATTCCATTGAATAAATGATAGTGATTAGCATTTACTTAGTCAGTTTTAGTGAAGTCTTACTGAAAATTGAATTTATCCATAGGGTAAATTCATGTGGCCTAGATGTTATTAGGAAATTTTGCTTAGATTATCTCTTTTCTAATTATTCCATGGAAAAATACACTATTTAGTAGTTGGAGTATCCAGTTTGCTCCTAAAGGTTCATTCCTGGTATATTTCCCCAACTGTATCTAGTTCACTTAGAGATGTATTGTGATGGATCCATATTCCTGTATAAGCTGCAATCTTTCAAATAACCAAAGAGCATACTTTATTTTCATGCAATATTTGCTTCATGCCTTTCTTATTTTTCTAAAGTGTTAAATCTGGTCATTAGGAATCAATGTCCTGTAAAACCCAGAAGACAGATCTAATGTTCTCTATAACATAGGGCATAATCAAACAGCTGTTTATTGCAGAGCAGTGGACCACAGAATATGCCTCTGGTGACCAGACATAAAATGAACCTTGTAAGTTAAACACTTTGCTCTCCATGCTTGCCTCTAAATGCTGAGAATTGGAGTAGATGAGTGCTCAGGAAATCCAGGTGCCAGTCTCAACTTTGTCATTTCCCTGAATGACCTTGGAAAAGTCATCTGATATTTCTAACACTGATTACAGAAAAGAGCAGATTTGGAAGGGATATTGTGGGCATGCAGTCCAAACCTTATTTGAGCAAATATTCCCCCTACAAATATTCCACAAGTGGTCATTAATCTTTTATTAAAGACATCTAGTGAGACAAAATTCTTATGTTCTAATTCAGAAAATTTCATTGTTGAATTGTTAGAGGTTTTTCTAGCAGTTTAAATTTGTATTTTGTAATTTATTCCCATTCCTTCTAGGTCTGTCCTCTGGAAAAAAGCAGAACAAGTCTATTATCTCTTCTCCATGATAGCCCTTAATACTTGAAGATGACTGTGATTTTTCCATTGAGTCTTTTCTACTCTAAACTAAATATCCCTAGTTGTTTTAATTCATTTGTATAGGGCAAGATCTAAGGCCTTGCAAGTTCCTCTGGACATTTTCCAACTTCTCTATGTCCTCTGTAAAATGAGATGCTCAACAACTATATTAGCTCTAATCTGACCAGGGAAGTGTGGAGGGATCCATTACCCACCTGTCTCCAAATCTTAAAATTCTGCTTTTCTTAATGTCATGCAAATTGCATTGACTATTTTAGGCTGCTATTTACTCATACGGAACATTTTGAACATATAAAATCCTTTTAATATGAACTACAATTTTAAACATTTTTCATTTCTCCTAAATTTGTAAAGTTTGTTTCCTGAACCCATTTTAAAACCTTATGTCTCTTTTTGTTAAATGATATTCTATTCTTTCCTTCAGTATTCAAATTATTAAAATCCTTTGGGGTTCTTGTCATTCTCAAGTATGTAGCTATCCCTTCTAACTTTGTGGCATTTATAAATTTGATAAGTATCCCATCCGTTCTTTAATCCACATAATTGGATTAATTATTAAGAAGTACAGGGCTAGTGGCCATACTTTAGTGTAGTATACTCTCAAAATTCTAGTATTGCCATTGTTCTGTAGCCCATGCCATTTACACTGTTTACTTTCAGGGAACTTTCGATTCTTTAAGCACCCCATGAGGATATATGCCAATGAATTATCCATCCTATCCATCTCAAAGAATCAGTTTAATAGACATTCACATAATTATAATGGCCACTCTTAAGAAAATCTCAAAAAATTAATTTTAAAGACCTAAAAAGCAGTCCATCAGGCCTCACTAACACCAAGTCACTTCCTAATTGCTTTCAAAAGATCTCTTGACAGAGGTGTCTCATTTAATGGTATAGTTTAATTTTTTCCATTATTTAAAGAAGTAGAAGTACTTCATTTTCTATTAGTTCCCTGAGAGGTCCCCTTATATTGACCCACCAATTGATTTCTATTATATCTGTAAGCTCAAGCTTGTATTTTGCCTTATTATAATCTATACTTATCCTATAGCCTTAGATGACTGTCTCTCTTGTTAACCCCCTTCTGCTGAAGAGTAACATAATTGCTTTAATGAATAAAGATGATGCTAGAAATCTATCCAAATAAAGAATTCTCTAATATGTCAAAAAAAGTACAAGGCTAAAGTCCAACTTTCTGGGTAAACTTTTGAGGATCTCTTTCCAAGTTGACATTGAACCCTTTATTAGCAACACTTTGTATCTCACTATTTAACATGCTCTACATTCACCTGATTTTTTACTCTTGTGTAACCTAAATCTATCCACTTATGTCACAATAGCATAAGAGATTTTTATTAAATCTTTTGCCAAGATCTAGGTAAACTAGGTCAATTGCACTTCCTTAATTTATCCACTTAGTAACTGAGAGGAAAAATGGTTAATCTAGTAATACCTGCTCTTACTGAAGTCACATTAGATCTTTTTCTATATTCTTTTTAAAAATTTTTATTTTTGTAAGGCAACAGGGCTGAGAGTGACTTGCCCAAGTTCACACAGCTAAGCAATTTTTACGTGTCTGAAGTTAGATTGGAACTCAGGTCTTCTGACCCTAGGACAAGTGCCCACCCTTTTTAGATTCTTTCAATAATTTATTCTTGAGCAATACTGATTTATGATTCTGTAGTAATGTGTTCAGAGATCACCATTTTGATCTGATGAGATACCAAATATTTACTTAAGGGAGAGTGCAGCAAGTAAACCCATTTCTCACTTTAATTGTTGTATACTTTTGGCTAAAAGAGGTGGGTCCTGTGGAGCTAGAAGTGTGTCGTAGCTCCTTACTGAGATAACAACAATGAGGTCCTGACTGATCTATAGGGACTGGGGCAGTATCACAGTTATCAAGAGTCAAGAGTGTAAGATTCTTTGTAAGTTTGAGGAACTTCCCTGCTCTATAATATGTAAGAATGTAAAAATTTGTTTTTTTCTCCTTGTTTCTGTTCTCATTTTTCTTTCATAACATGAGTAGTGTGGAAATATGTTTTAACATGATTGTACCTTTTAAACTTATATCAGATTGCTTGCTGTCTTGGGGAGCAGGAAGGGAGGGATGGAGTAAAATATTAAACTAAAAAATCTTACAAAATGAGTTTGAAAACTATTTTTATGTGTAATTGGAAAAAATATAATGCTATCATGTGAATAAAATAAAGTAATGACTTAGTCATTGGGACTCTTTTTACCTCCAGTGACCAATTTTGTTCAATATCATCTTAAACATACACAAATTCATGCAGAAATCTCCAATTATTTGCTCCCATACTATAAAATGAAGCAGAGAATTACAAGAATGAGTTATTACTAAAAAGTGAAATGTTTCTGAAGTAGTTAACATCATAAAATATGTGCATGCTTACCATGTATATAGCATTTCATAATAATAATGAGTCTTCTTTACTTTATATACTATACTCACTGAATCACTTTGAATTTTGATTAGTGTGGATTACTAAAATATTTCATATCAAAAGTACATTCAGATTTAAGAGGAGTAGATATAATCATCATTATTTAAATAGAAAATACTATAAAATATCAGATATAGTCCATCTGAGATTTTTTAAACTAGCCATTATTTGTTTTTGTTTTTTAAAAATCACTTTTGTTTAGTGCTAATAAAAAAATTTCTAACTCCCCCCCCCAAATATTAAAATCACTTTACAAAATACCAAGTTCTTTTTGGGAATAATAACTGCAGTTTATCTGTCAGTCTGCATCTTGTTAACAGTATGCATTCATGGTTGCTTTCTCAATTGTGGCATAGCATATAAGACTCTTTAAATTTGAACAATCTCTATGTCATTTTTCTACGACAGAAAGAGTAAATTAGAAGTTTAATATAAATATTATCTGTTGAATCTGAGTAGAAATCTTACCCACTCCCCCCCCAATTACTGACCTTACTATTCAATGTAACCCTTCCTTTCCAGATATTTTTTTCAGTTCACTTTATTTCTACAGGATTTTAAAAATTCAAAACTTTAGTAACTTCATGAGCTATTTCCAAAATCTTATACTTGGATTATGTATTACTTTCAGTTGACCAAAAATTAAATTAGAACCAATGACAAATCCCTATAGAATGTAGGTATTCTAAATTTTAAATGAAATTCTAGAACTCAGTGGAGCTCTTTTAATGAACTTTTTCAAGCTTGGACTTTGAGAAAAGAGCATAATGGGGGCTCAGAAGATTTTCTCTAAACCAAATTGAAAAGGAGTCATGATTGCTTCAAGTCAAAGCACATGGCAAGGGAGAATTGTATTTGCTTGCTTAGTCTGGTACCTGAAATTGTTTTATTTTTTTATTCTGGGTGCCATCTTCTGTTTTTATATTTCATCTTTTCAAACAGATCCCTGATTGTCCTGAGAAATGGACATTTCTTGCCTTTAAGTTACTTTACTTGTAATTCTACCTTTTAGAGCCAAGTCTCAGTCACTCAGAGAGAGAAAATTATTTTTAGCAAAATGCTTGGTGAAAGCCACCAACATTAAAACTGTCATGGGTCACTCACATCTCCCCCTTCCCCCTGTCCCCACCCCTTCTTACTCCAGATGCCTATACCCCATTGAGTATATATGCTGTTTCCTCTCCTAGCCATCTCTGATGAGAGCAAAGATTCCCTCATTCCCCCTTGCCTTCCCCCTTCCATATCATTGCCATAGCTCATTGTAATAAAGAAAAAACTTATTATATGAGATATCTTGGCCTATTCCCCCATCTCCTTTTTCTTTCTCCCATTACATTTCCCTTTTTTTTCTATTGACTCAATTTTTACACCATATTTTATCTTCAAATTCAGCTTTCTCCTGCTTCAACTATAAAAGCTCCCTCTACCTGCTCTATTAACTGAGAAGGTTCATATGAGTACTAGAGCCGCATAGCAGGGTGATCTTTGGGTGTCTGAGGCCAGATTTGGACCTGGGTGCTCCTGGCTCAAGGGCCAATGCTCTGTCCACCACCCATCCACCCCTACTATTATTACTATTTTATTTTCTTTTGTTTTTTTTCTTTTTTTCTTTTTTTGCAGGGCAGTGGGGTTGGGGTGGCTTGCATGTCACATGACTGAGTGATTGTTGGGTGTATGGGGCTGGATATGGACTTGGGTGCTCCTGGCTCCAGGGCTGGGGCTCCGTCCATTGTGCCACCTGGCCATACCTACAATTATTACTATTATTTTTTTAACTTTAATTTTTTTCTCTCCCCTTTACTTTATCGCTCAAGCAAGTCTATATTTTGTGGGGGAGGGGGTATTCTGTTTACTCTTAAATAAGAATATTTTATTAATGTATAAAAACATTATTTGTACAAAAAGAGAATAAATAAATATTAAAAAAAAGTGTCCTGGGGCTAGAGAGCTAAACAATGTTATGACTGATCAAGAGATTTGGACCTTACCAACCTTCAATATAATAGTCATGAATTGCTCAGACATAATAGTTCTGAAGTGAATGGAAATTAATTCTCTTTAGTAGTTGCACAAAAGACCTTTCCCTCTAGAAGAATGCACAATGAGTGTTTTTGAGCAAATAGTTTATGTTTCTTAAATTGGCTTATGCTACCTTTGAGGTTTTTTGTGTCTTGTGGTATTTGATGAAGGAAATAAAACAGTTTCAAACCTGAAAAATATGTTCTAGAATTCTATCAGGAATTGAAGTTCACTGGGATATGTTTTTCAGACTCCATTCTTTTCTGTTTTTTGAACAATGAAACAGCAATTGAACTTCTCTAATGCTATTATAACTCTCTTGTTCTCTGTGATCTTTTAGATCTTTTAAAGATTATTAACAGTAGTTCAACAATCACATTTGCTAAATCTCTAATTTCTCTAGAAATTTGTTTTTCTAGGCCTAAGAACTTAAACTGAGTGTGATCAAAAACATTCTTTCATTAGTCAATCCAGATCTTCCTACTTATAAGTCATTTACTTTATTGTTACGTCATGCTGCCTCAAAATCCTGATCATAAATATGCACTTAATAAAGGTCAGTTGAATTGAATAAGTTGAGATATTTCAAGTTAGTAAAAATAACCAGACAATGGGGATTAATAAACAGAATCAGGGCAGCCTGTGTTAAAATACTCCTTCTAGTATATATTGGAATTATGGTGCTAGGCAGGTCAATTAAATTCTTATTGTCCCCAGGGACCCTCTTAGATCATAAATTGTAATATGGTTTGCCTATAGTGTCTTGTATGTGGATAATAGCAAATAGGCTAGTTTGTCCATAATGCAGAATGAATAAAAGGAAATCATGTGAATTCAGTTAAGAAATATAAGTTGGAGCAACATGGGTAATTGGTGACTCAGACAATTATGAAGACACAAATTTTTAGTTCAAAGGGTCTTCTGGCATTATTTAAATAAATTCACTCATGTTATAGTGAATAAAAAAGTTCCTAAATCCACCCTAAAGGGCAGACAGAGCAAATCTAATGCTTCATTTATATGTATCATCTCTAGATTAAATAACTCTTAACTCTTCTACCTGAACCTTTGTTACATGATCACCTGTACCTCTGTCATCTGAGGATAATATGGTTATATGAGGTTGCTTCTTAGGACCTCAGTTGATTTTAGAAATTGTGTGATCACCATTTTTAGTCCTCTTGTGTACAATGCACAAACTCTTATGATTACTATACTGACTGAAATTCCTTTTAGGCCTTTCCAACTTGTGATGAGTATCATACATATCTAATTTGAACATCAGAATTGATAAATATCTTCCAATATTAGCTCATCATTTTAAAATAACATTCCTATGGCATAGTACAAGAGAGTTTTTAAAGAAACATTTTGACAAATTATAGAATTATTCTGATTAATATAGCTATAAATGTACATAATTTTCTTCAATTTTTTGATAAAGGAACAAAATATGATCCAGAAAATACTCATATTTTTAAATGTAGAATAATGTATTTGCTTCAAATACTTAACTGCATGATGCTCAATATAACATCTATTTCTCTTCTTCTCTTTTCTCTCTATTTCCTCTCCTTTTTTTCTTTCCTTGTTCTTTTCAGCATCCACATATCATCTTTTCTATCTTTGCTGACCATTAAATTTGCACTCAAAAAGATTAATAAGATAACTATTATCTTACATCATTAAGCTTGAAGTGTGAAAAAAATCTGTGAAAGAAGTGTTGTCCTGAAAATAGCCAAGTGCTTTAGTAAAATATTACATAAGTGTTGCTATACCTAGAAGTCTCATATCAATGATTCATATTTTTTGTACAAATACAAATTACTATTGAACATGGAATTAAAGAAAATCACTTTCAGATAGTGTCTTTTTTGCAGTTAATTTGACTTTCATTTCTTATAAAAACTAAGAGCTTTTGTCCATTTCTTTTCAAGTTAATAATATCCATAGGATCAAATATAAATTATTGCATATGTTATGAAGTTGTATGACAGAAGTAAAAAAATAGAATTAACTCACTTTTTTTATTTGTGTCTCAATACATCTGACTATACATAAATATCATCAGACCCATGGAGGCTTGATCACGTTTTTGAAAGGAAACTCATAATCACAGTGCGATTCATTTCTTATAGTCTTTCCTTCATTTATTAGTTTTTTCCTAGTCATATAGCTAATGAGCAGAGACTCATTTATCAGGAATCTTTCTTGATGATGTAAGTTAACATTCACCAGTGTATTCAAAGGCAAATAAAAGCTTTGCATAACTAGAAAGGTGTCTCCAAATATCTTTTTCCTGTAAATTCTTTCATTTTCATGTAAACTCATCATCTTATGATAGAACAGCTTTTTAGTGAGCATAGAATAGTGTATATTATTTCACTTTACTTCTTTTTCTTTTAATAATTAGCCTTAAGAACATGGCGTTAATATTTCTAGGACTTCAGTTTTCTCATTAATTTAGCTCTTAAAACCCTTCACAACCTACCCCTTCCTATTTTTTTTTAACTCTTTTCCATGTTCTCTTCAATCAAGTAAAACCAACCTTCTTCTGGTTTCTCTCACTTTACACTATCACCCAAGTCTGTACTTTTAAACTGGTTGTCCTTTTTGCATGAAAGGTTCTGCCTTCTCACTGTGTCCTCCTTTCTGCAGTAAGTCTGTCTCTGCTCTCCCTTACTACTTCATACTATTAGGATAATACCTTCTAATTGATCTCTCTGTCTCTCTGTCTTTCTGTATTTCTTTTAGTCTCTTTGGATCTGTCTCCCTGTCTCCCTGTCTCTTTCTCCTCTCTCAATATATGTATTTACATATTTACGTATTTGTATAATGGCATATATATATATATATATATGTATATATATATATATACTAATACATATAAGGAATATATACACACATACATACATTCCATATATACATATACATAAACATAAACCTATATCTATATGTGTATTTGCATGTATATGAGTGAAAAACATTTAAAAGTCAGGAATAATGTATAATAGTTGTTAGAATATGAGAGACTTGTGGACAATGACTCTTTCTTTGTGTCCTCAGACCTGGCAAATAGGAAATGATGAATTATAAAATGAATTTTAATAAAAGTAATATTAAATAATTCTTGACTGACATCTGTAAAATGAAAGGATTCAAATAAAAGATATTGAAAGTATCTAAATATTTATGAGTACATTTTATCTTGTAGGAGAGTGCAGACTCTGAGACTTATGTATCAAAATCTATTATTTCTCATTACCTTCCTTTTCTGTAATAAATTCTTGTCTACAGCATCATACAGATCAACTTGAATCCTTTTATGTTGTAAGTATCTGGTACAAATTCAGTTACCACACCAAAGAAAAAGGTGACATTACACTCAAAGCACCAAATTTAATCTGATCACTTCTTGAAAGGAGCTATATAGCACTTGACCTTAAAGCAAACAGAATTACCTCCTCAAGCTTTCTTTCCTTGGGTCCTCTTTTATAATTTCTCACCTCCAAGCAGAATCAAATATTTATAATACGGTTTTAGAGTTAAAATTCTTTGAATAGATGGAAATTTATCACTAATCAGATCCTACTACTTTTTTTCTGATTTATTTTAGGCTTCTGGCTAGTCTCCAAACAAATATACATTCTCATCTAATTAATATATGCTGCACATATGTTTAGGACAATGTTACTGTACTTCTTTAACAATCTTAAATTTATTGTATTATTAAAAGAATTTAACATCATCCTAATGTTATACTAAAGTCCCTTATTTGCTCTTGAGATCCTTATTCCTTGTTGATGTGAAATGCATTTTCTTTCCTATAAGTGACAGGAATTATTATGGGAGTATAAAGAATAGCTACCATACAAGTTCTCAAACTGCATAACTTGGGGCTTTTGAAACAGGGAGTTGAGTTGCTGAGTCATGACTTTGATCCTTTGAGTCTAAGTGTCATAATTTTTTTATGAATTGTGCCCCGAGAGCCTCCTGTAAAATGACACATGCTGACATCCATTGACCTCTTAAACTAATATTTCTGTCACATAATTCAGTTGCCTTTGTTTCCTGAAAGTAATAAAATTAGTTTTGTACTGGGTGGATAATGATTTTATTATCAATTTCCTCTGAGGTAAGTGTTCTTACAGTAATCCAGTTTGAAGAAAGGATTGTTTGTACAAGCAAAATCCAAAGCAACATGATGTGTCTGTCAGGGGAATACCTGTAGTGGTCAAAGGAAATCTTTTTTATGTTTCACTTCTTTCCTGAGGTATATACCATCCTCCTGGAATTTTACTAAAGAACGTAAAAGTTGATCATCTTGCATTTTGCAAATTAGAATTGTCTATTAGACAATGCTTCAATGCAACCTTAGAACAATTTTATTTGACAAAGATCCTGAAGACCCGAGACATTTGGAAATTCCTACCAATTCAATTCTGTCAATACTTATTGAGAATATACAATAACATTAGGCTCCTTTGTTCTTTAAGAAAAAAATTTCTGCCTCAAACTATTTATAATTATAAAAAATATGGAATTATGTTCATTAACATTTTAATTTTCAGACTCTTCTGATATTTTAAAATTGACTAGAACAGTGTTTATTAGTAGAACTTCTCTTATTTAGACTTAGAATTCAACCTACAAAACCTATTAATCTTATAAGACTTCACAAATTTTCACTCTAATATAGAAAAGACAAAATGAACTAAAAGACAAAACAGCAGCATTCCTTATTCCTCCAGGATGGTTGTTACTTCATTCTTTCTTGAGTCACTGATAGCAAAATTGGAAGGAATTCAGGAAGGCATCTGTTCCAAGCCATATGGAACAAAAAGCCCCTCTGTATCAGACTCATTTCCTGGGTTTCCAGCCTTTGCTTGGATTCATCTACTGCTATAGAATTCCCTATCACCTGAAGAATTCCACTTTGAGATAACTCAAATCATTAGGAAATTTTATCTGTTAAGTCTAAATTTGCCTAAACTCATTCATTGCTCCTGAACTTACTGTTTTCAAAGACTTTCCTATTATTATTATTATTATTATTATTATTATTATTATTATTATTATTATCTTGAGGGTAGCTGCTATTTAGTGTTTCAGCTTTTGGAGTAGTAACATCTAATGCAGAACTTTGAATATGATAAGTGTATAAAAATTTTGTTGAATTTATTTTTAAAAATGATTCTATCAAAACTATGTGATTTGTTTAACTTGACAATATTAGTTTGTAACCAGGGAGAACTTTTCATTTTAGGAGTGGGGGAGTTGGCCTAGGAGAATTGTGGGGGATATAGTGATAGAATATGAAAAAAGCAGAAAAAATAGAAAGATTTATCAATAAAATCTTTAAAGATCCATAGAAAAGTGCAGCAAGAATTTCAGAAATACATAGAATAGCAGGATACTTTTGAATCTTCTGTAAAATGTATTATGTATTTTAAAAAAATTAAACTAGCCACAATAGAGATGCATGATTTTGTACAAACCCCTCCAATTTTCTACATTATTCAAAATTTGTTTTAACTCATTTCTATAAATTTTTGCTATAAAGAATTAAAATTTTTCAAACTCAAATTCATAATTTATAAGAAAAGAAAGAGAGGGAATGATAGTGTTTGCCAAGCAAACACTTTCCGCTTCGCATGTGAAAATAGGCTTAAGATACCTTTGGCAGCTGGTGTGGAGAAAAATCTGTCATACAAACATTATTTTACACCAATTTATCATGTTCAGGTGGTCTTTAATCTCTTTTAAATTGGGATCTCTATCTTAAATCTCTTTGACAAGCATAAAATGGTAAATCAGATAGTTTTACTATCTTAAACCCAGTTTTCTATTTACCAAATTCAGTGAACCAATGAATTTACAATTCACATTTATAGCTATTAGTTTTTTCTCCAATTCAGCACTGCTGGAATTTCATAGGAGTTTGTTTGGGGATTGTTTTGCTCCTAAAGTGTCAGCAATTCGTATTTTTTTGTACAGATAATCAAAGGAATAATATAATTTCTAATTTTATGAGTTTATTTTCATTTTGCTGTAATAATGGACACACATTTAACAATCAACTCTCTCCTACTTTTGCCTTCCCCATCTTTCACCTCAACTGACACCATACTTCCTTGATGTTTATGAAGCCCCATATCTAACTACATCTTAAAAATGGATGATACTTCATTTTGATGAGGATCATTTTCTGTCCCGCTGCACTTACCAACTCACTTTTCACCTGATGATAACTTTCTACCCCTTGTTAATTATAATAGTTTTAATATTATAATTTTGACTGTAAAGGTTGTCCTATTGTCCCACATAACAAATTTAGATCTCTCAAGAGACTCAGCTACCCTTCCTGCTTACTGCTCTTGTATATATATGTTGTATTTCCTCCACCCGAAAGTGATAGCCTTAAGGGAAGGTACTGTTTTGTTTTAGTTTTTATGTTCCTAGTTCCCAAAATGCATGAAACAGATGCTTTAATAATTTTTTAAAAAATTAGTTCACATTCATTTATTTTCTCCTACATGCAAATTAAGATATTTGATATTCAATTAATACAACGTTAACAGAAATAATTTGTGTGAAAGTACTAAAATTGTTTAACTACCATTAATGGAGAAAGTGTCTCACCATCATTGAATCACCAAGTATTTATAGTAAATCTACAGTGTTCCAAGTCCTGGTAATACAAATGCAAAAGAAAAAATGAGCCAGCCATTGACTGACCTCAAGGACCTTACCTTTTACTGGGGACATAGCACAGAAAAGTAATTCAAGATAAAAACAAAACACTTCAAAGTAATTTGGTTGGACTTGGAGGGGAAGGTGAAAAAACAAAAAAATGGAAGAAACAGAAAAGGATCCCCCCTTAAGCTGGTGGTATTTGATCTGAGCCTTGAAGGGAATGACGGTTTCAAGACGGGTTAAAACAGGAGAGAATTTCCTAACTAGGTACTCAGGGATCACATAAACTAAAATCAAATTACAATAGTATGAGAGATTTACATAGCTTTTCCAGATTTGAAGCTATACCAGTTGATTAGTTTCTATAAATAAACTTACCTATGAATGTTCTGTGATTCTGTCTAACTCTGGAGACTCAAAACTGTGGAGAAAGTCTCCTTGAGGAAAAAGGAGCAAAGTTTAAGACCTTACAATCTGGGCATATTCATTTTCTATGTCATTGCTTAGGACTATTCTTATTAATTAATCCTATTTATTCCCTTCTATACTCTTTCTGACCTCAATTTTATTCCTGAACATCTGAGGCATCTTTCCTAAATCACTTGATATAGAAATTTAAATTATTATAAGAACATGCTTAATGATATGGGCTTAGAAAAAAATCTCCTTTTCAATTAGAGAATAGTTATAGAAGCCTATAATTTGAAAAGAATGTCTAGGTGAGTAAGAGTACAAATAGGATAAAACTTGAATCCTGATATCTAGTAAAATGAAAGTTCCTGGAGAACAAGGATTGTAACTGAAAAATATCTCTATTCAAATTGTCTAACATAGTATCATGCAAATAGTTAGCAAATAACATTTTTTTTTCTGGAATTGATTCAAAATTGCCTCAGCAGAAAATTCAGCTCTTGAATTTTATCCTTTCTTTTTTTAGTTACTTATATATAAGAAAGATTGAAGACCAGGTAATATTTTTCATGCTACTTTTTGTTGAGACTGAGGAATTTGAAATGAAAAAAAAATTTGCAATTTTACATTTGTAGATTGGTTTAGAGAGCTGTCCTCAGAAAAAGAAAAATATGATTTCACATCCTACCTTTAGTAACTTAATCTACAATAAATCCCTAATATAATCAGAAACTGTGGTAAGAACTGGGGAAAGAAAGCCTCATCTCTCCTTCCCCACCTCCCCTCCCCCTCCCTGCCTCCCCCAAAAGCCACCTATATAATAGCTGAATGACCATTGGGAAAGTCACTTAAAATCCTTAAATGTTCTCAGCTACTCCTCTAAGACAAAGAAATAGCAAATGCATCATCTATTCCTTTCTTGCATTCTACTCTGTAGCCTATAAACCCAACTGTTACTTTCCCTCATATATTACAAAATTTCTTTCTACCCTGCCTTCCCATCCCCCTCTCCTCAGCAGCAAAGTCAGGTTAGCATTGTATAAACATATTTTTGATAAACATGTTTACAGATTAGTCATTTTCAGTATGAGGAAATTGGATTTAGGAGAAAGAGATGCATAAGAGATAATTTTTATAAAGTGTTCATCAGATTCTGAAGGGTTGTTTTTCTGCTTTGTTTTGTTTTGTTTTTCTTCCTCTGGAATGGGATAACATTGTCCATAGCCAATCTAATATGGTTGTCAAAGCTCTCTGAACTGCTGAGAGGAGATGCTTCCATCAAAGTTGATCATCTCACAATGCTGATGTTAATGTGTACATTATGTTCTGCTCCCTTCACTCAGTATCAAATCCACTAACTCATTCCATGCTTCTCTAGATTCTGACCATTTTAGGTTTCTTATAGGACAATAATATTCCATAGTATTCATATACCACAACTCATTTAGCCATTCCCCAATTGATGGGCATCCCCTCAATTTCTAATTCATTGCCAATACAGCAGGAGCTACTATGCATATTTTGGAACATGTGATACTTTTCCTATTTTTTCTGCTTTCTTTTGGATATAGGCCTAAGATTTGAATTACTGGGTCAAAGGGAATGAATATTTTTATTGCTCTTTTGGCATAGCTCCATATTGCTCTCCAGAATGTTTGGATACATTCACAATTTCACCAGCAATGCATCAATGTCTCAATCCTCCCACAACTTCTCCAACATTGAGCATTTTCCCTTTTTCTCATCTTGGCCACTCATAGTTGTTTTAATTTGCATTTCTCTAATCAATAATGATTTGGAGCATTTTTATGTGATTATATATAGCTTTAATTTCTTCATTTGAAAACTGTCTGTTCCAAGCAGAGGAAGAAAAACAAAACTAAACACACAAAAAAAATAACCCTTCAAAATCTGATAAATACTTTGTAAAAAATATCTCTTATTTGCCTCTCTCCCTTAATCCTAATTTCTCATACCAAAAATTACTAATTTGTAAACACATTTAACAAAATATGTATGTAAATGCTAACCTGACTGTTCCCTACTGAGGTGAGGGTGGTGGGAAGAGGGGTGTAGGGAAATTTTGAAATTTGGAAATATGCCTGTACATGTGGATGAAAATAAATAAATTTAGAAAAAATAAACTGTGACTAAATGATATGTCAAAAAAATCCTCTTCATATGCTTTGATAATTTATCAATTGGGGAAAGACTTGTGACCTTAAAAATTTGATGCAATTCTCTATATTTTAGAAATGAGAACTTTATCAGAACTCCTAGTTGTGAAGATTGTTTCCCAGCTTTCTGCTTTCCTTCTACTTTTGCCAGCATTGATTTTATTAGTGCAAAATCTGTTTGATTTAATATAATCAGAATCATTCATTTTGCTGTTTATAATGCCCTCTAATTCTTCTTTGGTCATAAATTTATTCCCATTCCATAGATCTTATAGAATATTTCTTAGTCCATTAATTTATCTATAGTGTCACCCTTTTTCCCTGATGAAATTTTCTGGCAATATACAGAATGAGATAAATCTGCTCATGATTTATTTTACATTTTACAACTTTGGTTAAATCACTAATTGTCACAATTAATATTTTATGCTACTTTCTGTGATTCTCTAAGTAAACCCTCACATCATATACAAAAAGCAATCATTTCATTTTCTCTGCCTTTGTCTATTATCACTATTTCTTTTTTGTCTCATTGCTAGAGCTAAAATTTTTAGCACTCTGTTGAAAGATAATGGTAATAATGGACATCTTTTCTTTTCATTTAATATTATTGTTTCTATCCTATTATTAAAAGAATTCTGTGAGAAATTCTTCAGCCTTCAGCAGAAGCCTATTCAAAAGTTTAACAACTCTTTCAACCAAGGGATTCTTTTATTTACTTCCTCTTTCAATTTATGTTCCTTTCTTCTTATTTAATCAAATAGAAGACAGAAAATCAGCATCTACTTATAATTACTTTTCACATGTTTAGAGGTCCTTAAGTCAGCCCTTAGTATCCTTTATTTCCTTGACCAATAATCTCAAACCCTTGAAACTTTTCTCAAGAGGCCTTTTTCCTTGCTTGTTAATCTGTTTTGCTGCCCTTCCATTGACCAATGTGAACTTAAATCTGTAATGAATGTTTAGCCAATACCAAACACAGGAGTGCTTTCTTATTCTTTCCTTTTATTTTATTATCAAAATAGAAAGCTACTTTTCATTAAGGCACCAAATTTCTCAGTCATATTAAACTTCTGGTTCATTGTGCCGCTAGATGTTTTCTGTAATATTTGTGTCAAACCAGTATTCATTGTCTTGGAAACAGAACACTTGGTTATTGTCTACAATTTCATTTATATAGTTTGAACTTCATTTATATGATGTGTCAAAGTCTAAAATTATTAATTGATATTTTGTAATTTTAGAAATGTGATCATTTGTAACATTTTATTCATTATGCAATGTGTCCAAATTGCGTATTTTCTCCATTTCATAGTATATGGAAAAAAGTAATTAAGGATTTAAAGAACTTATAAATAAACTGCATATTGAGTACCCTAATATAATTATGATATTTTACCATAAAAGCCTAGGAATTTGTATGGGGGGAGTTAGCATTCAAACACTTAAGTGCTTTTGGAGATGAAATTCAGGATACAGTTATAAAACATTCAAAAGTAAATAAAAAGTAAGTTGAAGTAAAAAGTTAGCAATAAAATTATATAAATGTAAAAATAATAAAATAACAATGCAAAGGAATACATGGCTAAAAACTGAATGAGTAGAATTATATTGAATGCTTTAAGAATTTATTCATTCCAGAGAGAACTGTGGATAGAAAGTGTGAAGCATGTCCTCTTTGATTTTTTTTTTATTTAAGAACTCTGTCATTTTTTCCTATACTTTTTCTAGGTTTTTATATAATACAGTTTGTACCAGGCAAAAAAGAATATTCATTTTAAAGCATTTTGCTCTTAAAGAATCTCAGTATTGAAAAGCAGCACAGATATTCTCTAATTTACCATTTATCTTCATAGAAGTTGCTTGTATATCTCCCTGACAAATGACAATCCAGCCTTTGCTAGAAGAATAGGGATAACTTTCAACCTCATAAGTCATCCTGTTGTACTCTTGGACAAGTTAACTATACTGACAAAATTGGTTTTTCATATTCCACCCATTACTCCTACTTTAGCACATTGGAAGCCAAGTAGAGTGAGTCTTTCTCTTTCAATGACAGTTCTTCAGATATTTAAAAGTTGCCAAAATGTATGTCTTCCCTCTTATCATATACATATGTGTGTGCATAAATTGGAAGGAATGATTTATATGCAAAAAGATCTGGAAAGGCTTGAACAATTGACTATATCTGAGATATAATTTAAAGAGATAAATGTAAATTTTTCCAATCTTTACAAATTCAAGATAAGTGAAGAAATACCTAGAAAGCAGGTCATGTAGGAAAGAGGCAAGGGTATTAGGTGATTACAAAATCAATATGATTATCAAATGCCTATTGTAACCCTTACAGAAAGTCCCCTAGTCTAAGAGAATAGTAATCCTATCAAAAAAATTATTTAATTCTATACCTCTTCTTGATAAAGCCATGCTGTCAGTTAGGAACTATTATTTCCTTTTTATAGTTAAGCTTAAGAATGTGAAATATAAATAAATCTCCACTGAAAGTTATCCTCAAAGACCAGGGGAAAAATTTATTTGAAGCAATATGCTTACATGTATATTTATGCATTATATATAATATGAGGCAAGAAATCTAAGCATTTTTATTGAGATTCAGAAAAAGTTATACTAGAAGAATGAATAAAGGTTAACAGCTTGACAAAGTTTCCAATATTTTTAAATTGACATTTGGCTTTTGCTGTAGTGTGTTGCTAAACTGAATCATAATATTTTAAAAGATTAGCTAATCACTTAAATATTTATTTTTAGTAGATACAAAGGCATGCTGAAGTTGCTTGTAAGATAACAACATTGGAATTTGCTGCGGCAATCACTCTGCTGTTTAATGACAAGCAATTATCTACATCACTTCCCCAGTTATAGACATCTCTTTCTTGCCCTTCAGCATTGTGTATGTCCCTCCTGTTGATACTCAGATTTATTCTTTGCAGCATCCAGCTGTTACCTGTACCAAGAAGAAACATCTCTTTAATTTAAATAACTAAACTTAGGGTAGACTTTATTGGTACTTATGTAAGAAGAAATACAATTTTAATTTTTCAGTTTGGGGAAATTGATATTTTATTTTTGATTGACTCATAGATTTAGAGTCTTTGAGAACATCTCATCCTATCCTTTTATTTTACAAATGAAAAAACTAAAGAACCCTAAGGTCAAATGACTTTCAAAGAATTAAATGGATATTAAGCATTAGAGACACTGATTTTTAGATACCCCTAATAACAAATCTAGTTCTCTTTCCACTGCCATATGATCACAAATTGTCTGAAACTCTTTTTATTAAATAAGAAAACTAAGTCTCAGGAAGGGGAAAGGAGTTGTCTAATATTCTTATAGTAATTAATAGGGAGAGATAGCATTTAAATTTGAGGCCACTGCCTCCAAATCCCAAACATTTTTGACTATACTATTTTTTCCAAATGATTTATTGCTTTTAAGGTAGTTTCTTATTTGGTTTATTTAATGGTTTTCTATTCATTTTCAGCTGTCCTGAATTCTATTATATTTATTATACTTCAACAACTGAAAGATCTATAATTTCATGTGCGGTAGGGGATTACCTCCAGAGATGCAGATTATAACTCTTCTATCCCTCAGCAGGTAGTTTTCGTGTATTTCTTTAGTTTAAAAAATACGCATCTTATGACCAACCTTTTGATCATTAACTTCTTTGAAATTAGGCTGGTTTTTAAATGGATGGCACCTAATTAATCTAGATGAAACTTAGTTTCAGTCTGCCTGCAAGAGCCTTCAAGAACTCAGGGTCACTACTATACCAATGCGCAGTATCAATGTAATTGATTTTACTAGAGGAATGTATCATAACTGCTATGATATTTAAATTATAAAATTTAAATTATATTTCACTCTTTACATTGGTCTCGACTTGTATGATCTATTGACTTTGCTCTAATTGGGCACTTTCATGGTAATGTTAGAGCTCTCCAGCATTCATAGCAATTATCAAACCATTAATGATTCATTTTTTGTCTTTTATGTTAATAGGAACATTTTATTAGATTTACTGTTATTTAGCCTACCTTTGTCATAAATAGTAACATGAGATGTCATATCTTTTGCTAAAATCTAAGTAAAGTAAATCTCTATCATTACCTAAATTTACCAGTTTATTACTATAGTTAAAAATACATTTAGTCTAGCATGATCTGCTCTTTATGAAACCATATTTACTCTGTAATTACTGTTCTTTTTTAGATGTTCACTTGCACTTCTTTATAATATGTTCTAGAATTTGCTAAGAATTGATATCAAATATTGACCTATAATTTACAGATTCTATTATTTCCTTTCTTGAAAATTTGGAAAGTATTTGCTGTTTGCCAGTCCTGAAATTCAACTCATGTTGTGTATTATTTTAAACTGTCTTTTGCAATGACTTGATATCAGCATGTAGCAGTATTTCATTTCCTGTAACAGTTCATCTGGACTAGGTGCTTGATTTCCAGTGTTGAAAATTGCATTCCATCATTTAAACAAAACTGGTCTCTCAAGAATTACCAGTGATCTCTTAATTGCTACATCATAGTTATCTTAAGTCCTCATACTTACTGATTTCTATGCAACTTTTGATTCTGTGAATTACCCTTTTCTCCTTGACATTTTCTTCTTGCTAGTTCTATCTTGGTTCACCCCTCCTACCTGTCTGACTGCTTCTTCTAAATCTCCTTTCCTGACTTTTCTTCCAAGTTACAATTACTTAAACTGGGTGTACCTCAGTGTCATATCCTGGACATTTTATCCTCTATACTATTTCACTTGGTGATATCAGCTTCAAAGGTTGAATTATAATCTCAATGCTTATGATTCTCAGATCTACTTGTCCAGCTCTAGTCCCTCTGCAGCTTTCAGACTCTTTTCTGCGACTTCTATTAGACATCTGAAACTAAAATTTCCACAAATATCTCAAAAGTAAACTGAATTCATCCCCCCCCACAAACTCATCCTCCTTTTCTAGCATCATTATTACTTTTGAGGGTATTACAATTCTCCTAATCACCCAGGCTTAAAACCTAGGCATAATTCTCTCTCTCTCTCTCTCTCTCTCTCTCTCTCTCTCTCTCTCTCTCTCTCTCTCTCTCTCTGTCTCTCTCTCTCTCTCTGACTGTTCTCTTTGGCTTCTCTCTTGTCTCCAAAAGTCACCAAGCCCTATTACTTCTACCTTCATATAAATAAATTCTTTCATGAATTCTCTTCCCTGCTTTCACATACCAAAACCCTGGTTCAAATCTTCATTACTTCTATGCCTGATTATTGTGGTAGCCTGCTGGTTGGTCTTCCTGCTTTTGCCTCTCCATTTCCAATCCTTTCTCCACTCAGGTGCAAGAATAATCTTAAAGCAAAGATCTGTTTATGTTTCTCTTCTCATTGATAAACTCCAGAGTTCCCCATTGCCTTTTGGACCAAATATAACATCCTCTGCTTGTCATTCACAACATGGTCCCCTCCTCCTTTTCCAGGCTATCTATATTTCATTCCCCCCATTATTTTGTGATACAGAATCCCTGAGATCCATTGACTTCTCTGATGGAGATACTCCATTTGACTGCTTCATCTGTTTGAAATTCTTCATTTCTGCCTCTTGGCTTTCCTGACTTCCTTCAAATATCAGCCAACATATACTTTTTTGGCAAGGCAATGGGGTTAAGTGGTTTGCCCAAGGCCACACAGCTAAGTCATTATTAAGTATGGGCAGATTTGAACTCAAGTACTCCTGATTCTAGGGCTGGCACTCTATCCACTGCACAACCTAGCCACCCCCCAGCCAAAATATATTTACAAGAAGTTTTCTAACTCCCCTTAATATTAGACTTATTTTTAAAGATCATCTCTAATTTATCCTTCATATATCCTTATTGTATGTGATTTTCATGTTGTCTCCCTGATTAGATTGTGAACTCCTTGAGAGTAGGGATTGTTTTTTTGTTTCTTTGGATTTTTTTGTCTTTCTTTATATCCATAGTGGCTGGTATATAATAGGCACTTAATCCTTATTTACTTACTTGTCCATACCTGTCCATGCAATGCCAGTTTTGCCCACGTATTCTCATAGGTCTAGTCAGTGTTTTAGATGCCTGTCTTGCTTTCATCTGACACTGCAAGGATATCAGTGCCCAAGCCACAGGACCAACCCATCATTTCTTCCTATATTTCTCTGATACTTCTTTTTCTCTTATTCTTTCAGTTCCTGATTGATTATATTTTGCAGCCTGTTCATACATACCATGACAGTTTTCTTTGCCTTCCCGAAAATTTTCATTCTTAATTCTTTCAAGATTGTTGTATTTGGTGTTTTCATCCATATAACAACATTGGTAGAAAGTTGGTATTAAAGAGATGAGTATTTCTGGAAACAAATCATTAAAGTAGCTTTACAATTCCCTGCAGGAAATCTAGTCTACTCTCTTCTAAATCACTGTCCACTTGTCCCAGATATATATGCTGATGTACAATTTCTGTAGGTTTTCCATTAAACTCCATGTCATAGTCATGGTAATAGACACTTTTCATTTTTATAATAATTTCTGTATTGCATATTCAGACCAAATTCTTTAAGGTATGCAAGAAAGGGGAGGATATCAAAGTCAAAAAAAGTCTCAGACTTTACTCAAACTGACAAAAAAGTGTCTGCAAAAATGTCAGCAATTAATTAACTATGTATTACTTTCTGACATGTATGAAATCTTTTTATAGGTGGTTTTCTCTCCCCTCCCTCATTCTTTTTCAGTTTAATGCCTTTTTAATTAGATTTTTCAAGATGCCAGAGAAATACATTCTTTCCTGCCTTTGTTGAGTGAACTCCATCTCTAGCTACAATATCATCATTCTCCTTTTTTAATTGAAGGTTTAGAAATCCAAATTCTAACTGTTCATTTCCCAGATAAGTTTTTCTCTTGTTCTTTCCTTGTCTTTATTACATAGTTCTTTTTGTTTCTCTATTCTTCAATTTCTTGCCCAAGACTTTGTACTCTTTTGCAATACTTTCTCATTTCTTTCTATCAGGATCATTTGTGCCCTTACAATCCTCAGAAATAGGTAGTAATTTTATGTTTTGCCAAATCTCATCATGTTCTTTTATGTTTTAGATAGATGCCCAGGAAAGATATCAGGTCTTTCTATCGTTAACTGAATAAATCTCAGTACCCTTACCTGGCCTGTTACAAATGACCATTTGCTTTTCTCTTCTTTCTTTGCTCTTTACTAGATGATTTCTTACTTGAGGGTACTAGTATATAGACCTTATTATTCTTTGAAGAATAAATAGTTCCTTCTTCTTTTGCATATAATTCTATTCTCTTTAGGAAGTGTCATTTTCTTTTTTGGCTGCAAAGGTCCAGTTATCTTTTTTGTTCTTTTCCTCCTCCAACCTCTACTCATCTAACACTTCAGGTTTTCCTACTTAACATGATTTTTAAAAATATTTTCCCAAATTTTTTCCTCCTACTTTGAAAAAGCATTCCATTTAAAAAAATAACTTTTTTGTCCCTGAAAATCTGGAGTATGAAGAGGAATGCATTGAGCCCATTTATTTTCCCTTCTCACAGAGGAGTCTAACTTTTTGAATGTAGAGAGAACCTTATATGTAGTGAGGTTCCATGTAACAAGGTTGCATGTTCTCTGATGTCTATGTGTAACAATGAATTGATTGTAGCACTGGGATGTTGCTATGTCTCATAAGGAGTCAGCATAGACATCTCTAGCCTCTTTTCTAAGGGAGACTTTATTTCCTGACAGGAAGGATCAGAGTTCACTCTGCTGTTCTCAAAGAAACTGGATGAATTTTTGCTCCCTTATATATATTATTAGCCTAGGGAATGTGATGAGGCTAATCTAACTTCTAATTGATGTTTTTTTAATGAAAAAAATACCTTTATCCCCTAAACAAAGCATTTTAAATTAATTTTTAATATTCATTTTATTATTTTTGAATCCCAACTTATTTTCTATTTCCCATCTCTCTTCCACCAACTGAAAAAGCAAGAAATATGGTATCAATTATACACATGAAATCATGCAAAAATGCATTTTAATATTATCCATTTTGCAAAAAAAGCAAGACAAAGTGGAAAAAATTGTTTCTATCTGTACTCAGACTTCATCAGTTTTCTCTCTGGAGATGGATAGTCAGTTAATAATCAAAATGAAGGCGATGGTAAGATTGTAAGTACATAGTGGTCCCTGATGTATTTAAGTCATCTGATCAAGACTAACAAATCCTGAAATAACCATATTTACTGATAGAAATACCATAAAAAAAGGGTGAGGAGATGAAATTAATTAAACAAAAAATAGTAATACTGTCCAACAATTTATCATTTTTCTAACCTTAATTTTGAGGACATTGTGACTCAGTAAAAAGAAACAATTTGGGGGAAAAGAATGCAGATGAAGTATAGATATTTGATATTAAGGACCTTACATCTTTCAATGCAACTATTTTGATTCTTTATTTCTGGTACTTAAAAAGACCTCACCTTGACCAAATATTTAGAAAAGTTGAAAAAAAACTACCCAACATGAAAACTGGATTTACTAATTTCTAAATTACTATTTTTTAAGTTAGCCCTCCAAGTTTGTTTCATACATTTCATAAATAGCAAGTTATAGCTTCAAAATGTAGACTTTTGTGTAATGCATTTTTCTAAACAACTTTTTTCCACTCTTTAACTATTTGATGTTCAAGGTTCCTGTGCTATTATTTATATGGCAATTAAAGGAATAACCATAAGGGGCAAATAGGTGGTGCAGTGGATAGAGCACCAGTCTGGTGTCAAGAGAACCTGAATTCAAATCTGACCTCAGATATTTAATAATTACCTAGTTGTGTAAGTCACTTAACCCCATTGTTGTAAAACAAATTAAAAAAATTTAAAAATAAATGACTATAGGTTTTGAAGTACCATAATGATGCAGATTTTTTTTTAGATTTTTGCAAGGCAAATGGGGTTAAGTGGCTTTCCCAAGGCCACACATCTAGGTAATTATTAAGTGTCTGAGGCTGGGTTTGAACTTAGGTACTCCTGATTCCAGGGCTGGTGCTGTAGCCACTGTGCCACCTAGCTGCCCCTTGTAGATATTTCTTTGTAAAATCTAAGGATAAGGACTTCTTAGGAAATAATTTCAGGTCAAGTTGTTTTTGTTCATTTTCTGTTATAGGCTGTATTATATAAAACATAACAGCAATTAAATCTATGAAGGTAGAATCACAGAATATAGTACATGAAAGGATCTTAAGGGTCATCTTTTACAACCCTAATTTTACAAAATAATAATATGAGAGAAATTAAGTGACTTCAATAAAACAACCCATAAATAAAAGAGTTAGGTCTAGGAGTTATTTGATTTTCTTTTTTCTTAGTGTTCTGACTAATAATTCAATTTTGTTTCTTCTATATGTGTTGCCTTTTATGCTCAATGCAATATTTCCCTTTCTAAGTTGTGAATTAAGCTGACCATAGCATCCTAAATTAAAAGCTTTTCCCACTCACCATGATTACTAAAAATCACACAAAAGCATATTTAGTTATATTCTCACAAATGTTGGAGGAGTTATATACTTAAATTGAATTTTCAAATTTAGAATTCAAAAATAGTTATTAATTCTTATGGTAAGTAATTTTTTTAAATTAGGTAAATATAAGTGTTGTCTTAAAGGAGGCAACCTTAGAATAAGGGAAAGAATATTGGCTTTGGGGGGAAAATATCCCAAAACTTTGACGTATCATACCATCAGTAGAATATTATATAACATTTCAACGCCTCAAGCTCTTTATTTTTTAAAAAAATAGGTGTAATAATGCTTTTCATTATCTGTCTCAACTAGGTTTTGTGAAGATAATAAGATGAAAAGTACCTTATACATAATAAAATAAATAAATATCACCTATTACTGTTTTAATTATTATATTTTTACAAAGAAAAATTTATTTGACAATGTTACTGGTACAATTTTAAATGGTAAGATGAGAAGAAATGCCTTATGGATAGCCTGAAGCATAATTTCAAATAGAATAGTTCAATACTTCTACTCAGAAATAACAGTATATAGGACAAATCTGTCATGCAAAACTGCTGAAAGGAGGAAGGTGTGAGAAAAGAAGGAAACAAGGATTTATTAAGTGCTTACTAAGTTCCAGACACTATGCTAAATACTAGGAAAAATAACATAAGCAACACTCTTATAATAAAAAGCTTATGTTCTAAGAGGGGGAGACAACGTATAGAAGATCAGGGTTTTGAAATCTAGAAAGTCAGCAGTAGAGGTATGAATGGAATGAAGAGTAGTTAGTCGGCTCCCTCCAGAAAATGCAATCTCTAGGAGGAATGCATAAATGGGAAAAAGTCCTCCTGATTCAGGGAAGTTTTAGCATGATATAGCAGTGAAAGCATGATTTTGAGGTCTGAAATATCAAAAGCACAATTGGGAGGATATAAAGGATTGCCTTATTAAAAACAAAGACTTAGGAGGGCAAATCATGAGTGCCAGAGGTAATATCTTCTATAATAGCAGTGCTGTTGTAAAGAATACAAAAACAAATTAAAGAATAAAATCTCATGTATATAGTATGAAAAGGGTTATTAGTTTTGACTAGAAAATTTCAGTCACACTGACATTAATTATTAATAGCTTCATATTTGAATAGCATATTATTACAAATAAGAAGCAGCCTGGGTATTAACTAGAGAGCCAGAGTTGAAATGAAGACTTGCATGACAATGTATAAGTAATTTAACTCCTCAGAATTTCAGGTAACTCTCTTAGACTTTAAGTTACAATTGAATTGCCAAAATAGAAAGTTTTCCATTTTGTGCAAACAACAGGTTTAGACAGAAGTAATATAATATAATACATTTTGGTACATGTAATACTTGGGAAAAGGAATAACTGTGATAAATTTTGATTTTGTGGTAGTCATGGTCATGTGTACCAAATAGGTTGATTCAGAAAGTCTAACCTTGATCAAATCAGAGGGACATGAACTGATTTCTCCACCTGACCTTTAGTAACGTGAACCATCCATTCATATTCCCATGATTAATTGCTTTATTTTGTTGTTTTTAATTGTGATTTTAAAAAAATGTACATTACTGAAAGAAAATATCTAAAAGCTCTTGGTTTTTAAAAGGTATATTTCCATAACTGTTAAAAATATTGTTGCATCTGTTTATATGAAGTCAAATATTTAATTATTTGCTTGAGCCCACCATGAAAAATCATCAGTCACAATGAAGTATAAATGAAAGTGGAATAAATTGCTATTTAAGTAAAAGTAATGATGAAGCTTAATCAGTGGCATCCATAAACTTAGGGGATTTGATTATATATTTAAATTATCTGAAATTTTATGAATTACCTTTTATCTTCTCAGTTTTGGTCTTTTCATTAAAAATGTTTGGAAATCCTCTGTTCCATGAATGATCCATTCCCCTCCCCCCTTAGATGATACTGTTTTTCTAGGTAAATTATTCTTGGTTTTTTTGCTTTTGTTTTTTGTAAGATTTTTACTTGAATTCTCCATTCCTTTTAGAGTGGCAGCTGATAAATGGCTCCTCAGTACTTGATCTCTCTCTCTCTTTTCACTGCTTGCAAATTCTTTCAATTGACTTGGGACTTCTAGATATTGCCTATGACATTCTTGGGAAATTTTGTTTTGGATCTTCTTTCAAAAGCTCAGTAGTGAATTCTTTTGTTGTTCACCTTGCTCTCTGACTCAAATACATAATAATTTTCCTTCATGATTTTTATTTTTGGAATTTGATACCTAGGATCCTTTTGGAGGCTAATGACTTTCAGATATTTATAATGCTTAAATGATCTGTCCTTGATTTGTTTTTTTGGGTTAGATATTATTGATAAGATATAAATCACATTTAATTGTATTTTTTAAGTCTTGCTACATTGTTTTAATATTTCTTGTTGTCTCATGGTGTTATTAACTTTTTTTGACCCATTTTAGATTTCAAGGAGTATGTTAAACTTTTGTACTAAGTTGCTAATTCTCCTTTCAAATCTTCCAAAATTCTCATTTCTTTGCTAATTTTCCTTTAGCTAATGCTTACACTTTAATTTACGATATTTTAAATTCTGTGTTAAAGCCTTATTTAATTTCTTTTAGAATTTCTAGTAGACCCTGTGGCTGACTCACACTTTTTTGAGGCTTTGCCTATAGAAATGTTAACATCATTTGCTTCTTCAGTGTTTGTATTAGGAGATAAAGTTGATTTCATAATTATTGATTGCTCATTCTTTGGATTTTATTTCCTAAATTGGAACTTTGTGTCTAGATTGAGAATATGGGGATTCTATAGGGCCCTACTGTGTAATTTCTTTAAGAATATCAGAAGTTGACAACGAAGGAAGAGGTAGGCGGTGGCACTGGAGTTGGATTTGGGCAGCTGCAAGTTGTATAAGTTAAAATGAACAAACTTCAGC
The DNA here is from genome assembly GCF_037893015.1 of Macrotis lagotis. NCBI lineage: Eukaryota > Metazoa > Chordata > Mammalia > Peramelemorphia > Peramelidae > Macrotis > Macrotis lagotis. The sequence continues at coordinate 145,433,948 of NC_133664.1, forward strand.
AAAGTTTTAGGAGAAAGAAAGATGTCTATGTTCCTGAGGTCAGTTGTCTGCATCAATGGCAAACAGATGAAGAGGGCATTCATACAGGAAAATGTAGTTTTCCAGCTAAGATACTCTTCATTGAAGGTTCTTTTTGCCTCTGGAAGTTTTCTTAAATTTGTTATGATTCAGTGAAGACCAAACTTGATCCAGAATTTGAAGAGAACTGAAAAGAAATAAAGTGTCATTGGAATCTGAAGATGAGAAAATAAATGATGACTGGAAGAACATCCAAGGATCTTGACTATGGCATGATCCTGACCTTTTCCAAGGACAAGACCCCCCAAACCTTAAGTCCAAGCAAGTCTGAGTGTGCTCTTTTTGAATCAAAATGTCATTACTCGGCTATCCCTGTTTGCTCTTGTGCCTAAAGAGGCAAACAACACATGCCAGACCAAGTCAACACAAGGGTAATTGCATGGCAAACATACCTAAATAAATCAAATAGCAGAACTCTTTGTACCTATTTGCATCTGACCCATTTGTAAATTGAAGTAACTGTACTGAATGGGCACTTTTCAGTAAAAATAAGTCTACTTCATTGAGAAGAGGAAAAAAAAGAATTTTAGAGGTCTCAAGTCAAGTTGATGCATACTTTCAACAGGTTGTAAGCTGTCTGATCTGGACTATATCTGATTACTACCTTCCTGATATGAGTGCTGTAGATTCTTTCCCAAATTTAAGTTTTGGATACATTCTGAAGACTTGCTTTTGGTTAGGGTTGCTAGCTCTGATCCATGCCAGCTAGTTCCTGATGCTGTAGGCATGGAGTGACAGAGCTCTAGGCCCATTCCTGTTATTCCATCCCTTTACTCATCATTTTTTCCTGGTTTGATCTGAGATTCTGTTCTGGGGTCAGAGTGACAGAACTGAAAAGCCAAACCTGGTGACATAAATGTGGACTGGAAAATTGACTAATAGTAGAATCACCTTGGGTTTTCCAATGACTGCTTGGATTAGGGCTTTCATTCAATCTTTATTGGAATAGTTGTCAGAAAGCTGGGCTTTTATGCTTTATTTTTAATATGCTATCTGTCATTCTCCTCCATTAAGTATTATGTGCTTCATTTTATTTAGATATGAAAGATGTGAAACAAATTATTCTTGTAAGTCTTAAGAAATTTTATGTATTATAAAGGAGTTTTCAAAGTTAGAGAATCTCAAAATTTCAAGGGATATTAGAAGGTATCTGGTCAAACCCTTAAATATTGGCTATAGAATGAATAAACAAATTATCAATCAAGATTTCTTTGAAGACCTTTGGTATTGGGGAACCTACTGGATCCAAAGGAGGTCCATGCTTATTTAAAATAGAACTCAATGTTAGGAAAATTTTTCCTTATTCAAACAGAAATTTATTTATCTTCATCTTCCACCCAAAACAGATAATCAAGGAGGAAATTCATAAAAGCCTCAGAATTTGCACTACCATGCATATGGTTCCATAACTACTTCATAGAATGGAATTTAGACTTTCTTTACCCAGGTGATTGATTGTTGTACTTTGTAATCGAAGAAGACCATGATATCAAATGACTGATGGCATGACATGTACATTATATTGATTATAGTGAAGGGAATTTTGTGCACAGATGCCCTTCTCACTGCCTTTTCCAGAACTCTTAATAATCCATGGACTTCTGGTGATGGCCTGGGTGCTGTAGGAGTCCTTGGTTTTATGGATGTGGGTCCCTCCCATATCAGTGAGTCACCATGGTGCTCCAGCAATGAAGGGCAAAGTGTCATTATCTGATTTTCTGGTGACAGCTAGGAATAACCAAACCTGTCTCTCAGTAGTCTAATTGTCAGTATTCCCCATACTTCCCCTGGAACCCAAAGGCTTTGGTTTCCCAGAAGCTGCCTTGATAGTTATGGGAATAATGCTGCCGAGTCAGCTTCATTTATGGTTGATCAGGTATCTGATTGTGTCATCTAACCTTTGTCTTTCATTCTTGATTCATGAAAAAATTCTTACCAGTTGCTTTCACTTTGGTCCATTTTATGCCTGTACATGAATTTTACCTCTAGTGCCATTATATGGCACTTTAAATTCTTTAATGAAGAGTCATTGGAGGGCAAGTCTGGTGCCAGCAGCCAAGGTAATTCCAGCTTCTATAGCATATATTAAAGTTACTCCAGTTAAAAAGCTCATAGTTGTGCAGCTAGGTGGCACAGTGGCAGGGCATTGGCCTTGGAGTCAGGAGGATGAAAGTTTGAGTCCAGCTTTAGATACTTACTAGCTCTGTGACCTTGGACAAGTCACTTAACCCTGATTGCCTAGAATTCAGGGACATTTACAGTCATCTTGATTCATATCTGGACACTGTACTCAGATGGCTGTGGAGGAGAAAGTGAGACTGGTACCTTAGTACAACATCCCCCTTACTAAAATCCAGTTCATGTGTTTGCCATGACATCACCTCCCTGATGTCATGATCTTCGAGAACGAAGGACAAACATCATCATCAGTTTTATCTTTGAATTGAGCTGGTAGTCCACTGCATTTACTTTGAAAAAAATAGTGCTCAAAATAGTTTGGAGTTCTCTGGATACCTTGACTAGGAACAATGGACTAGGACCCTAATTTTATTTTGCTGGTTTTTAGAATTGATACTGTGATTAAGAGGGACCTAGGTAGAATCCATTTAGGCAGACCCTTTGAAGAACCACCTTACTCTAGGGTGACCTGGGCAGGTTACTAAGTTAGTTAGGACTGAATGTTATATCCCTTTACACTTCAAATTTAATTGTACATCCTTCCTTCTACTTATATTATGCACTAAGCAAACATTTCCTTCAGTTTAATACTTCGAGGATGCATGGTTTTGTTGGAGTGACTGCTAGCACTGATGCAGATTGCAACCTCTTCATGACTCATTATACCTTGTATTATAGTTATTTTTTTTGTCGGGAAAAGAGCAAAAAGTAGTTATAAAAAAGATCTGTTTTTGAATTCTACTTGCTGCCTATGTGGCTTTTGGCAAATCATTTGACTGCTCCATCCCAGAGTTTCCCCATTTACAAAATGAGAAGAGGCTCTCGAAAGATCTCTAAGGTTTGTCCAGAGCTAAATTTATGTCTACTATCTCCACTGCTATTATGCTCCAGATCTTGCCTTTCTATTTTCCAGAGCCAGCACATAGTAGGTACAAATTAATATTTGTTAAATTGAATATATATCATTTCTTAACCCATTGATGTATTATCTATGCTGATACTAAAGCAAAATATTATATTGTTAACACACATATGTTGAATTTTACAGCCTTTAATAAAGTAGTAGTCGACAATGTGTTGTACTACTTATTTTTCTTCCCAAAAGTTAAAAATGTATTGATATTGGAAAATTATTAGTTTAAATCAACCTCATGGAAATATTTAATCTTAAACTTGATATTTAACACTATTAGGTATTTAATCAATTGTTCAGAATATTGTTGATTTTTTCTTATCAGCATTAATTCTCATAAAATTTAACATTTCTAGGATTTATATACACTGGATAAAAAATAAAATACATATTTGTAAATAGAAAGAGAAATAGAAAATAAACATTTGAAAAACTAAGAACAGGCATGGACAAAAATAAAATAGTTGAATATCTAATAATTTAACTTTAAAAATTCCATAAGGCCCAGCCCAACCTGTGCTCCCAAATTTTTCCTTTAATAGATTTCTAAAAGAATTTGTAGAAGTACTATAGCGCATGTTTTACATTAGAGCGATAATTTATGAAAAGCATTCTTTTCTCTAAATGGTAACTTTAGATAAAGTCTAATTTTTATTTGAATTTCAATTTCTACAAGTGGGGAGTTGTAGCATAGAAGCTACATGCTTTTGTATGTATAAATACTTTATCTCCTTGCATTTCTAGGGCAAAACTATTTTAATTTTATGTTCATTGTGCATAACTCAATACATTTTTCATTCTTTATGGGATGGTATTTGTGAATCTCATAAATTTAAAATACCCAGCTATGTCAATAAATTCAAATTAATTAAATGGCATCCAAAACAACTGCTATAATGATTTGCATATTAATTTCACCTAATTTTTATGAATGTCACAGACTTATACTAGTTCATTTAATCAAATTTAACAGATTGATACCCAATCAAATATTAGGCATTTGAGTATAATTTAACTTTTACTTTATTATCTTCAGTTTTCCCACATAATACTTTGTTTATATCATTATTGTTTGACAACTTTCTTTTTTTAGGTACTATTGTTATACAAAGACTCATGTATAAAAAATTGATTTTTAAAGAGAAAAAATGCAAGTAGATAGAAAATTAGACAAGCTCTTCAAAGACAGACGTATCAGAAGGGTTGTATTTTATCATGTAAAAGTTATTTTGTTGGGGAATATAGAAATAAAAGTAAAATTTTGAGTTTTTTTATAAGGAAATGGGGTTAAGTGACTTGTCCAAGGTCATACCACTAGGTAATTATTGGGTGTCTGAGTTTAGATTTGAATTCAGTTTCTTCTGACTCCAGGGCCAGTGTTCTATCCACTGCACCACCTAGCCTGCCCCTTAAAAATTTCAATTTTGATGAGAAATTTCACTTAATATATTATATTTTTGTAATACCTTTGTAATTCTAATACTGGTTATGTGCTTGAATTATACTTTTGCTATTCTTGAGTATGACAGAAAGATATTTTCTTTGACCTCACTTGAATAATTACTCCATATACTTTATGGCCTGCTTTTCAGAATATACTACCATTTGAATATACTACCATTTTCAGGTAGTTTTTAAATATATTATTATAGAATTTTTGACTATTATGAAATTTCTTTTTGAGCAATTTTTACTCAATATTAATATCTCTGTACTATCAAAACCATTAGAACTAAAAAGGTAAGATTTTTTTTTAAATGGCTTTTCTATAGTTAAATAAACTTGTCTATAAACTAAGTGGTAAATTGAATTAGAGCCCACGTTTCTGATTGAATCAGTGAATCTGACATGAGTATAGAGGTCATTGAAAGTATTGTTGGTCAAATGCCAGCACTTCCTTAGGTCAGTTTTGATTTTTTGATGTAATAAGTACTCATTGCAGAGTTTTTACTTGACCATAACAGAATAGAAATATACAATAAACAGAAACATTTATTTTTAGCTTTGGTACATGTGGCCTCCCTTACTTTCTTTTGGAAACTTAACCTATTTAGTAAGTCATCTTACATGTTATGAAAATTTCTATGATCTTAGGCATCCATCAAGTCTTGAGAAGGCTGGACTCCTTGTAGGTGGAATATATATGCCCTTAAGTGACCAGGAAGTTGTTATAGGGAAACCAGAGTCAATTAAATCTGAGGGTCAGTTTATTCCCCATGTTGGCTAAGACCCTCCTTTTCTAGGCTCTTGATACATTATACCCTGGATACACTTCCACATCCACACATACTTTTTGATCCATTTGCTTTTCCTTACACAAGAAAATCCATCTCTACAATCTGGACATTTATACTTTACTGTCTCTTATGCCAGGAATATTCTTCCTCTTCATCTCCACCTCCTTGCCTTCTTCAAGTCTTAGCTTAAATCCCACTTTTTCCAGGAAACCTTTCCCAATCTCTCTTAAATCCAGTACCTTCAGTATGCTGATTATTTCACTTTTACTGTATATAGCTTATTTTATATGTTTATTTGAAGCTATCTCCCCTACTAGATTGCAAGCTCCTCAAGTATAAGGGGTTGTATTTTGCCTCCTCTTCTTTTGTGTCCTGACACATGGTAGGTTCTTAATAAATGTTTTTAACCAACTAACTTTGCTTAGTTGCAAGCTTATGCCAAATATCTCTGTAGCTTGGTTTTAGATCAGTGTTCCAGACACAGTAATTAGGAGACTTTGGCACTGTTCGAACATATAATAGATAAAATTGCATATAGATGATTTCTGCAATCTACTTAGCTTTTTATGTGAAACAAATCCAAATATTATACCCTTTGAATCTCATTTTTAACTGGTTGTGCTAGTATGTGTTTATTTAATGTCATTTGGTTGAATAGAAAGTGTTAGGATATAGTAAATAATAGAGCTTGTTTGGAGGCCAGCAAGACATGGGTTCTAGTACTTTCCTCTGATAGATGTAGATTCTATGATCCTGGTTAAGTCCCTCTAACGTCATAGTGCACAAAGCAATTTTCTAATATTTTATTTGTAGAAGTGTTGATCTACATTGGTAGAGGGAGCTTCCTTACCAGCAGTCCCTATACAGATGAAATGAAGAGCTTGACCAGCAATAAGTAAATGAAGGAAGGAAGGAAGGAAGGAAGGAAGGAAGGAAGGAAGGAAGGACAAAGAAAATTTTATGGAATCTCTGGCTTCATATTCAACTTATGCAGTAAACTTTTAAGTGATCTGATTTACAACATGTAGGCAAGGTAAATTGAAGTCAATGGAAGTACATTTTTGTCTTGCATCTTTTTTTGGCAAGGCAATGGGTTAAGCGACCTGCCCAAGTTCACACAGCTAGCTAAGTTTTAAGTGTCTGAGTCTGGATTTGAACTCAGGTCCACTTGACTCCAGGACTGGTGCTCTATCCACTGCATCACCCAGCTGCCCCTTGGAAGTACATTTTTTAAAGAATAGTGATGGACTTTGAAATCTCATTGCTTACCAAATCATCTCCTTATTTTCATTTCATTTCCTGAGCTATAGGTTTTCCTTCACCAATCTAAAATATATTTTTCCTATATTTCATGACTTTAAAAAATTATGATATTTTATGGCAATCAATTTTTATTGCCAAAATGCCATTTTAAAAAGAGACCATGGAAGATTTTTATGGTGTGCTAATGGATAAAGAAAAGTGAGACTGATTACATTTTTAGTCAGTGTTAAACACATGATGAAAATAGATAGTGATGAAGGTAGGCAGATTTCAAACAAAACTTAAATTTCTGAAAATTTATATAGTACTCAAGAGTTCAGCAAAAATAGCCAAAAAAGAGAAATATTTAAAGTATCCAATTAATAATTTGCATTCCATATATATTAATAAAGTACATACAGCTAGAACAAGAAGGTACTTCAGTGATCATCTAGTTTAACCCTTCCATTTTACATATATATATATATATATATATATATATATATATGTAAACTGAGTTCTAGAGAGGTTAAGTGACTTGGGTAAAGTCATATAGGCAGTACAGATATTTGGACTCAGATTCTCTGGCTTTAAATTCAGTCTTCTTTTCCATTTGGCATCTTTCCCTATCAATAAAACTTAATCAATTTTTATTTGGCTGACTGTAATAAAACTAATGAAGGCACAAATCTGGTCCCATAATAACTTGTCTATGTCCAAGCAATTTACTCATTTGCTTATTCTTACAACTTTCATTAACTAATTAAAACAGACCAGCCTCCCAAATGGTTATTGGCTCACTGACTAAGAGTTTCTCTGACAAATAAAACCACAGTTCAGTGCCTCATGAACAAAAGCATGTAAATTAAATGAACTGAGGATTCCAAAGTTCCTTCCTTCTTTCCTTCCTTCCTTCCTTCCTCCCTTCCTTCCTTCCTTCCTTCCTTCCTTCCTTCCTTCCTTCCTTGCTTCCTTCCTTCCTTCCTTCCTTCCTTCCTTCCTTCCTTCCTTCCTTCCTTCCTTCCTTTATTCCTCCCTTCCTTCCTTCCTCCCTTCCTTCCTTCCTTCCTTCCTTCCTTCCTTCCTTCCTTCCTTCCTTCCTTCCTTCCTTCCTTCCTTCCTATCTCTGCCTCTGTGTCTGCCTATCTGTCTCTCTCTCTCTCTTTCTCTCTCTCTCTCTCTCTCTCTCTCTCTATTATATTTTTGTTGACTTTGTGATGAATTTTGAAATGATACATACTCATTTCTGGGCTTTTGCAGCGGCTTTATTTATTTGCATGCTGGTATATAAACACATTTTCATTTTGAGGTCTATGAATTTAAAGGATCAGACAGTTAGATCAAGTAGGGATATTTGTGGCCAATTCCTTCCATTAACTTTTATTTTACTAGAAAAAAGCATCATGTTTATTTGCTAGTATATTGAGAATGTAAATACAAAGTATTTTGAATTTGAAAAGAAGAAAGCACCAACAATTGGGGAGAGCACAAGTTTTTTCCTCCTTTTCAACTCTTCTCTTTATTCTAGTTGACTTTTTTTAGGCTTTTTTTTTTGCAGGACAATGAGATTAAGTTACTTGCCCAAGGCCACACAGCTAGGTGATTGTAAAGTGTCTGAGGTCAAATTTGAACTCAAGTACTCCTGATTCCAGCACCAGTGCTCTATCCACAGCGCCACCTAGCTGCCCCTCTAGGTGACTTTAACATACATATTAACACTCTCTCAAAACTCCTGATACTATTTCTTAATCTATTCCTTTCCCATGATCTGTTCCTCAATTCTTTTGCCATATACAAAGGTTTTCATTCCTCGACCTCGCCATCACCCATAAATGTATAAGCAATTCTAAAAAACCCCTTTTCTGACTATATTCTTTTATTGTATTTCCAATTCTAGCCCTGCTTCGCCTTCAAACCTTCCTTAGGGATTTTCATAGAGGATAATCCCAACACTAAAACTATCTCTTCTTTTTCCCTTCCTGATTTAGGGAACCAAGTCAACTCTGTACTATCTTTTTTTTTTAATCTCTGACTCTTTTCAAGTCTTATTTCAGGATGTCATGATTTAACCTTAGATCCTTCCCACTACATTATGCCTTCATTCCTAGGTATCTGCTGCTTAATGAACATGGGGAAATCACACAACTGTGGTTCCTCACTACTGCTAGATAATTCTTCTATGTTTCCCTTATCAATTCACGATTAAATTCCACTCTAAATTTTCAATGATCTCTTATTTGTCAATCCAATGACTTTTTTTAACCAATTATAAATATCAGTTTTCTGAAACCTTGCTGTTGCCCCCCCTTTCTTCCGTTTGATACTCTCCTCTCTCTATGTCAGTCTTTCCTGATTCTCTTCCCATCATCTTACCACATATCAATTTTCTTTGCTATCTCCTGATTTAAAGCATTACCTCTAAACTGAATTGTCACATAGGGCTTTGTCCTGGTCCCATTTTTTCCCACCTCTATACTACTTCACTTGACCTCATCAGTTTCTATGGATTCAATTAGCATCTTCATGATGATATTTCTTTTTTTTTCTTTTAGTTTTTGCTAGGCAATGGGCTAAAGTGGCTTGCCCAAGGCCACACTGCTACTGCTAGGTAATTATTAAGTGTCTAAGACCAGATTTGAACCCAGGTACTCCTGACTCCAGGGCCGGTACTTTATCCACTATGCCACCTAGCCACCCCTGATGCTGATATTTCTTAAATATGTTTATCCTGCTCTAATTTCCTTGCTAACCTTCAGTCTTACATTTTGAACTTGCCTTCTAGACATTTCCAACTGAATATTCTTAAAATCAATATGTCAAAAACTATTTTCTGACTATACCATCCCCCTTCTAATTTCCTTATTAGTTAGAGGAAACACCATCCTTCCAAAGTTATTTTTTGGCACAAATAATATCACATTACTCTCCTACTCAATAAACTACAATGGGTCCCTATTACCTTAAGTATTAGATATAAAATCATATCTTTCATTTAAAATCTCTCTTTCTCCACTGATACACATTTTGAGTCTTTTTTCTCCTTCTTCTCCACTATGTACTCTTTGCTCTGGAGACATTGGACTTCTTGATGTACTATACCACAAAAAAAGATACTCCATCACTTGACTGGTCCTTTTCCTGGCATTTCCTAACTATGAGATGTTCTCCATCATCTCTGCCTTCCCTGACTTTCTTCAAATCTCATCTAAAATCTCATCTTTTACAAGAAGCCTTTCTCAACAGCTCTCAAATCCAGGAATTTAAAACAGAGCTTGGCATATAATAGATAGTTAATAAATGTTTGATTTATTGATAATGACTTCTCTATTTTAATTAATCCATATTTATCTTATAGATACTTTGTTTCTATAAATTTTTATCTCCTTTATCTGGCACATAGTAGGTTCTTAATAAGCATTGATTGACTGACTGGCAGTAGTGAACAAATCATTAACTAGAGTAATTTTGCATAAAGAGAAATAAGACATTATGCTAGTAAAATAGATTTATTCCTAATTATGATAGACTTTAAGTGTCAAATTCAATTTTTATTTTTTTCTTGAGGCAATAGGGAGTCACTAAGGTTTCTTGAATGAGAATGATATATTTGGGTCTGCTCCTTAGTAATATCACTTTAGCAGCTAAATTGGGAAAAATTGAAGGCAGAGACAACAATTAGAAGATTATTGTAGAAGAAAGCCTAGAGAGTATGAGAAATTGAACTGAAATAGTTATGTTTGTTTGGGGTAAAAAAATGGCTACAATTGTATCCATGAGTTAACTTTTCCAGATTTACAAGGCAGAGCTAAGCTAAGACAAATGACAGCATCACTGATTAGAAAACATGTTAATACCATGTAATAAAAATAATTGTAACAATCAGGACTAAATGCTCTTTCTAAGAGATGTTTTAATTGTTATAGAAGTGTATTTTCTACATACAAACTCATTAATGTACTAAAAATGAAGTTCTGCAATGTGAATATTTTATCTGTAGACTTTGAAACTGATTATGATAATAATAGCTTTCCAGGTAGTTGTGAAAGAAAAAGGGGCTTTTTTGCCTTCCATGTTGGTTAGGAGATTAAAATCAGGCCATTACATATTAGCAATAACTAACCATACTCAGAATCATTCTTCCCTTTGACAGAATTCTTTTTGAGGGGAGTTACCATCAGAAATACTTAAGCACATTCTTCTTTCCAGAATTTTGCAAGTCACTGCTATACAGTTCTGCTACACTGAACAAAATAGCACAGTGAGAGGACAGGTTTTTTTTTTACTTACTTAGATGACTTTTCAGTTTGAAATATTGCTAGAGTCTTGAATGTTTCCTAAGGTGGAAATTTTTTGGAGAGAAAAGTTGAATTGTAAAATAAAAGTAGCTATTGATATTTTTGAGCTTTTCATCATATTAATAATATAACAGAAAGGATTTAAGATTGTACTTTAGAAAAATCAAGTTTTTGCCTATCTATGGCAGTGTTGGATTAATAAATAGAATGCTAGTCTTGGAGTCAGCAAGACCTGAATTCAAATTCTTCCTTAGAGAACTTCTTAGCTGGGTAACTAGGCAAGTCTTTTTATCTCTTGTAACCTTAGTTACTTTATCAACTATAAAATAAAGGGCCACGAAGTGGCATCTAAATTCCTTCTACTTCAAAAACTATGATCCTTAGTGGCAAAATTTTGTTTCATATACCCTGAAGTTCCTTAATACTAGAAACACTTTGGAGCCCCCAATCCTTCCTGGATTCACAGAATCCCTCCAGTTTCCCCCTTCCTCTCCCCACAGACCTGTTCTATGATTTACCTGTTTTGGTGTCCAAGTTTCTATAACCTTGCTTTCTTTGTGAGACTAACAAATTGGTTTGTACTCAATTTTTATCAGAAGATAATGGAATAATTTGTTGCTCTTCTCAGATAACATCTTAATTTTCACAGACTCTTTCAAAACTTTGTCATAAGAAATGATTGATTATGGTTTCACTTATCTAGGAAAAAGTAGGGAGAGGAAGTAAGTAAGATCTCTTTGATTCAGAAAAAATTGCCTTGCTCCTCTCAAATTATAACAAAAAGGCATTTTACTATTATGCCTCAGTCTGGTCCTGCCTGTCTTTTGCTCTAGTTTTTCATTTTTAGTATTTGTTTTCTATACCTTCTTCTACCTCAGTTAAAGAACAAATTAGCCATTTCTTTTGTGCCATATTTTGTCTTCTCTGGATTATAGACTGAAAGTTCAAGACATAATGCAGCCTTGGTTTCATCAGAAAGTATAGCATCAAAATGCTCCTCTTGTTTTTGGTTATCATTCTTTTTTTTAAAAAGGTGTTTATGATATGTGGTAGAACATACCTTTCAAAGACTGCCAAAAGTTTTACCTCTAAGAAAATAAAATGGACAATATAGATTTTTTTTTGATTATATTTTCTTTGTGTTATTCTCCCCCTCCCCTTCTACTTTTCCCTTAGCAGCTAATGTATCTTACAACTTTTATCTGGTTTATCATCCCATTCTTTACTGGTCTTTGGAGTATATAAATGCAGCATAAAAAACCACAGTTATTGTAGTTTGCATTTTGAAGTATTCTTTCATAAAGACCTATTTGGGGAGTACTGTCTGATTTTTAAGGTACCCTGTCTTTTTTAAAAGCACAGCTATTATACATTTATTTAATTTGGTTGTTTTAGAGTATCGTGAATTATTTTGTAAACTAAACTATGTAAAATTTTCCCTTGGTCATATTTTTAATAATAAGAGCAATATAGCTAATGCTTATATTGAACTTTAACATTTATAAAACATTTTTCATATATTATCTCATTTGATTTGATCACCATAAAACTCTCTGAGCTAAGTACTTTTGTCCCTATTTTACAGGTTTTTTATTTTTAAAATTTTGCCTCTTTGTAACTGCTGCAAAAATTAGTCACCAGTATGTTATATTACTGTAACAATTAATACATTGAATTATTTTATAATTATCTTGATGCTAACATTAAGCTTATTCATGAAGAAGAAAAATTGTAAATATCCAGTGATAATGTGGAAAATCATCCCCCCCCACACCAAAGATTGGTAATAGACTGTTTCTGTTATGCTAACAATGAAAAACCTTTGATACATAGTACGTTCCTTATTCCCAGTCCCAGTTCAGCCACCACAGGGCATAAAAAGATATCTGTGAGACTTATTCAGAGGGATTTTTTCCTGGTTTTTACTGTTTCCAGTAGGTATCAAGTGGAACTTACATTCACTGAAAATTCTTCAGTAAGAATCTCAAACTGGGAGCCATTATTTTTGTATTATATTCTCATAGATCAGACTCCTAGCATTGTCTTCCATTCCTACACTATGGCAAACCTCAGAATCCAAGGGAAACTATTTGTCATCTTCACTGAACAGAATGAACTGAATAAATTGGTGGGTAATGTTGTCAATTTTGAAAAGTAAATCAGATTTTAACATTCTCTTGGTTTTAGTCTAAGGTATTATTTTACTTACTGGATAAAAGTAATTTTTTTTAGCCTTTTACAGAGCCACTGAAAAGGTCATGCTAACCTTTTCTATACTAATCACTTTACAATTCTAACACTATCTAATTTAGAAGCCCTATCACATCAAATCAACTGTTAATCATACAATTTTCCCCACATTATCTGACTTTGAGTGGTTAAGTTGTTAAAGAAAGCTTGAATTGGAATCATACTACACTGCACTCTGGTTAAACAGTTCAGTATCTACATCATTGAGCAAAGGTTGATTTAGTTTTGAATAATGACCAATAAACTGGATGATTTTTTTACAAAGTTCATTTTGTGTTACCTTCAGGATGTAATAATCTACTCTTTTATTTATGTCAAGACAAATATATCCAAAGGAAAATCAATTTTTCATCTTCTAATGCTTATCTTCATTTTTGTATTAGTGGAACTATACTATAGTATAATGGAAAGACATTTGGTTTCAGAGACAGGGTTTCAGGTTGAAATCATCACTATTATTATTGTGACCTTAGGCAATCATTTGACCTTTTAGGAGCTTTTATTTACTCATCTATTGAAGGTCTTGTCAAGCAAAAATATTCTTCATTCTATGAATTTGTTGAATGTATTGTCTCCAGTGAGAAAAACAAACATTGTTGTATGTTTCTTGAGTGATCTTGTAAATGAAGAAATGTACTATTTTTTCTCTCTTGAATAGTGTTGGGATGCTGGGTTTTGATGGTTGTTTTTTTTTCTTTCAGTAGAGGATACAATGAGCTAATATGGAGACAGAGTGTGTTAACTAAACTAAATATGAATAGGTGCATATTAGGTGTTGTAAAGAATCTGATTAAATTAAATCCAAATGCTAACATAATCCTGTCTCTAAAGTTGTGAATTCTCTGGGATTCATTTGGAATTGCAAATATACTATAAATTCTTGACCTTAGTTTTTATTTTCTCATATTAAAGTCAGGGAGCAATACTAAAGAAATTCTCAGTACTGCTTTTTTGGCCATATTTAGTATCTGTACTCTTCCCAGTAAAATCAGAATTGCAGAATCTCTGATTTGGAAGTGACTTTAGTGGTCATTTAGTCCAACCTATACATGAACAGGAAACCCCTTATACATTACTGAGTAATAGTAATCTTTGCTTGAAAACTTCTCGGAAGAAGAAATATATTCTGACACAACTCAAGATACTTTTGGATAGCTCTAATTTTTAAGAAGTTTTCCTTTCTTCTGGATCAAATCTGAATCTCTCTAACTTCTACCCATTGCTCTTTGTTTTGCTGTCAGAGGCCATGGAAAACAAGTCTAATGCCTTTTTTTGCATGCCAAATCTTCGAATGTTTGAATACATCTCATTCAATCTTTTCTCCAAGATAACTTTCTCCATTTCTTTTAATTGATCTTTATATTTATTGCATTATTTTAAACACTTGACTATTCTGATTATTCTTCTCATGGTATTTTCCAATTTATTAATTTTCTTACTAAAATGTGTAGCCTAAAATTGAACACAATATGTCAGATGTTGTAGTAGCAGGGGCAAATACACCAGGTCTATCATCTCCCTAATCTTTAACCATGCATGTTTCTTAATCAGATCTAAGATCATAGTAGATTTTTTAATTTTTTAATGAGTTTACACTCCAAAAAAATACTCAGAAATCTTAAGGTTAACTTTTACTTATGTACTTTCTCTATTTTTGAACAAAAACATATGAATTTAGATTTATCCCTACTAGATTTATTTAATCACATTTGAATAAATGTTTTAATTTGAAAAGATCTTTTTTGTCTCCTGTTATCTAACATTCTAATATAATGTGATTTATATATTTAATAAACAATGATATCCATGCCTTTATCGTTGGTAAAAATGTTAAATGACATAAGACCAAAGACTGCATTGTAGCATTAATAATTGTTCTTTTTCTTTGTTTTTTTAATTAATATTACATCTCTATTTGTATTATCACCCAGATCACATCTCTCTCATTTTTTGAATAAAGCGTCTCCTCATCTCACATAGATTAGAAGTACACAGGCCACTCCAGGGCTAATTGCACTGGGAAGTTAAATGGAAGTTAAACTTTCATTTATGAGCTTGGGTTGTCCTGGATCAGTCACAGGAGGATCTCTCTCTTAGTCATTGTTGACAGTTTTTTTGCCACTGTCCTCTTTAATCAGCCTATCCTTCACCTGCCGATTGGTCATTTACCCAAGATCCAGTGTGGCTTCAAAAAGGGCTGAGTAATGTTGGAAATGATATTTGTGATTCTGTTGATTCCAGGAGAAATGCCACAGATCTGTGTGCAAATTTAATTGACTTAATACAACTTTATAGGGACATAGCTACCAATTTTCTTCTCCTGTCTCAAAAACAGCATTAGTGGAATCTCATCATCGTTTCTTGTTTTAATAGGAATCTCCTTCCTTTTCGAAAGCTTCAGTTCCATTCTCAAGAAGTTCCTCTTGTCTCATTTAGTTCCAAATTTTATTGGTTCTTACCTTTCTTCTCTTTGTCACATTCTCTTACCATAAGTTAGGATTTGCTCTCTGTAATTCCTGATACTTTGTTTTTACATTGAAATACTTCAGTTCACTTAAAGAATAGTGTGCTTTCTGACATCCTGGAAAATGGAAAGTATTCTTCAAGTCATTTTATGCCATTTTCTAGGAGATAGATTAACCTTAATTTTTAGGAGAGATAATTTCTTACATGTGGCAGGACTAACAGGGCATAGAACCAACAGTATACCATCTAAGTAGGTCACTACAAAAATTAGCCCAATTTCTAAATTTTCTGTAATTAAAGAACTGTATTCAGTTCTTTGTTTTCTGTATTAGCTCCTGAAGCTAAAACTTGTAGAGTAACAATTGCTGGGAAACAGAATGTGCTCCAGAATTCTTACTATCTTCTCACTGTTTGGAAGCAAACTTTATCTTCTTTCCCTTCTCCTTTCTTTTTTTTTTCCTTTGACTTTTATTTATTTGTTTGTTTGTTTGCTTTCATCCATATGAACATGTGTATTTTTAAGTTACAAAATTTCCTCCTCTCCCTTCTCACCCCTCTCCCCTTAGCAATGAATAGTCATGTTAGCATTGTACACACATATTTTGATAAACATGTTTACAGATTAGTTATTTTCAGGATAAGGAAGTAAGATTAAGGGAAAAGATTGCATAAGAGATAAGTTTTATAAAGTGTTCATCAGATTCTGAAGGGTTTTTTTGTGTGTTTTGCTTTGTTTTTGTTCAAAGCTTTTCCTTTCACTTTCCCCTGGATTCTTCTTTTTTTAGGCCTTCTCAGGTCAACTTGTTTACCCATTTAAAATTTCAATCCTTGGCTTCCTTCCCATGTACCCAGTAATGTTTCTACTCCCATACCCAGACCATTGGTCCTTACAGCTTGACTCGCAAAGCAGTCATTTAGTGGAGGGACCTGCCATCCCTGCAAAAAATTTATCTATTAATCAACAGCTACTGGTGGAGAGGTAAGTCTATGAACCCTAGAATGATGGGGTCCAAGGAAGACTTTGAACCCCAGAAAGATGAGGTCCATGAACCCCAGAAAGATGGGATCCAAGGAATGTTTTCCATGTAGTAAAATTTACTTTCTAGTAATGTTAGTATGAGGTCACTAGTATGTTAGGAAAATATATGATAATTCTTCACATTAGCTTAAAGAAGATGTTTTTACAATATATCACTGCAAGCTTTTTCAGTGCTATAGAGTGTTTTATGAGTACTTTTGAGGACTTTAACTATGTCATCTGTATTGTCATCAAACACCTCACCTAGTGGTCCTTAAGCTATAAAGCATCAGGGTCATAGCTGGATATTGATGAGTTCACTGTCATCTTTATACACTTGCTGAACTGTATTCTGAATTCTGTGAGGGTGAGAAAAGAATGCTCTCAGCACTTCACAGTGCATGACATGATTACAAATGATTATTCAACATGGACCTGAAAATGTAAGGATATTCTTAGACTTGTTCTCCAGGAACTATATCTAGTTTTATTCTGTGCTCTATATCCATCCCATCATGATCTTTTGAGGTATAACCTTAGGTTAAGACAATTAACATAAAGAGAAAAATTTATATTCTCAACTTTTTACATTGTAATGATTGATTTAGGAATGATTTTCATCTGCATATAGAGTCATATGACTATAGATTTAGAGCTGAGAGGAACAGATGAGAAAACTATATAAATGAGAAACTAATTAACATGCTCAAGATCATACAAAGGAGCCATGGGAGTGGCAGCACCCACCAAGATTACCAGACTTGATTCCAGTTCACCCCCATAGCCAGCATCTAGGGAAGCAACTCATGTGGTAAAGGAATCAATCATCCCCATCAGCTGCCAACCAATTGTCAACAGGTCAAGGAACCCAGTTTGGCTGCACTAGTAATATATCCTGAGGGGCACTCAGGAATTTATGGTGTTACTTATGTGGACCTCCAAAATAATTTAGTTTCTTTGGGGGTTTCATTTTCCCATCAGCAGACTAAGAGGGTTTGGTGATCTTTTATTTCTTCTTCAGTTCAAAATCTGAAATTCTTATGATTACCTCTCTGAATCTTCTATCTTCAGATAAGAACAAGATTATGATTTATTTTCACAAAACAAGCACATTAAGGGATTGGAATGTGGTACAATGAAAAGAACCATCTGGCTTTAGAGAGAGGACCTGGATTCAAATTCTATTTACATTTGTGTGACATTGGGCAAGTTACCTAGTATCCTTGAATCTCAGTTTTTTATTAGGAAAATAGCAGAGATGGCGTGGCATTGGGCTAGATGATCACTGATATCCTCTTCAAGGTTAAAGGAATAATTTTAGATAACTATGTTCTCCCAAATACAGCTAGTGTTTGGTGTGTATGTGTGTTTGTGTGTGTCTGTGTCTGTGTGTATGTATGTATATATGTATGTATGTGTGTGTGTGTGTGCATGTGATCAGAATCCAAATTTCTTATCTCCTTCACTTACATTTTTCTTCTCTTACAAATAAGTTAAGGGTAAGATAGGTGGAACAGAGGATAAAGCCTTAGAATCAAGAGGTCTGGAGTTCAAATCCAGTCTCTGATATTTGCTAGCTTTGTGACCTAATTGCCTCTCATGCAAGGGTCATTTCCAGTCAGCCTGATTCAGATCTGACCACTGGACCCAGATGGCTCTGGAGGAGAAAGTGAAACTGGTGACTTAGCCCAGCACGTTCTCATTCAAATTCAATTCACCTGCTTGTCATGGCATCACCTCCCTGCTATAATTCTCTTGACGAGTATCATCAGCATCAGCATCAGCAGCATCATCTGATCTGCTTTTGGAGCAGGTAGGTTTTATAGTGGATAGAGCGCCAACTCTGGAGTTAGGAGGATATAAGTTCAAATCTGGCCTCAGACATTTAATAATTCCCTAAACTTGTGTGACCTTGGGCAAACAATTTAAGCCCATTGTCTTGAAAAAAGCAAAAAAAAAAAGTTGATCTTAAAAGTTATTCACCTAATAAATGCTTAGCAAAAATTCATTTTTTTTGCTGCGCATTTAAAATTGCTGATTTTTAGTTGCAATTTAAAGTGCATGAAGTTGACTTATAAATTCCCATTGCTTTCTGAAGCTTCTAAAAATTAAAAAGCAATACAGGTTTTTTATTTAGGTTACAAATCAACTGAAACAATAATTTTTCAAAGAATAAAGTAATAAATATTATCATGAAACAATTCATGAAATTCAGGAATATACAGGCAAATGAAAATTTAGATCAAAAGAATAGCGAATAATATTCATGAATTTTTTCACAACATATAGGAGGGCATATTGGAACAAAAACAGAGTTTTAGAATTTTAAACAATTATTTTTTATTTTTAAACATTTTCTTTTATTTTAGGTTTTGAGCTCCAAATTTTATCCCTCTCTCCCTTCCTTCCTTCCTTCCTTCCTCCCTGAGATGGTATAGATTTAAATATAGATTATGCATGTGTAATTGTGTAAAGCATTTCTATATTAGTCATTTTGTAGAAGATTCAAAATAAAAGAAAGTGAAAAATAAAATGTTTCAGTCTATATTGAATCAATATTAGTTTTTTCTCTGGAAGTGGATAGTAGACTTCATCATTAGTCCTTTGGGAAAGTCTTGGATCACTGTATAGCTGATAATAACTAAATCATTCACAGTTTTTAGATTTTTATTTTAATAAGTTATTTACTATTTTCCTCAAAATGAAGGACAATGAAAACATTCTCAGCATTTTGTACTATCCAGTATTACCTTGATATTTTAAAATTTTGATTCTCTGATAAAAGTGGTTATAGAAGTAACAAATTTAGTAATTAATAATAATTCTGTTTACTATTCCAAATATATTTTAAAATTTGATATATTAGAATTGTCTGTAAAGATTCTCTTGAAGAACATATCTATTAAAATCAACACTGTTAACTATACAAATTAAAGTAGTGCTCTATAGGCTATACATAGAACTCAACTGAATGTGTATTATCTATTGTAATGATTACATTTTATGGAAGTAGCTTGGAATAGACCTATAATTAGTCTCCAAATATTTTGTCCTCCAAATTTTCAGGGTAAGCATAATATTAAGCAATTTTAAAAGCACCTTTTTCTTTAACTTGTATACTTTTGACTATTTTTATGACCAAAGTGGTACAGCAGATTATTGTGCAGGATCTGGCATCAGGAAGACCTTAGTTCAAATTTGACTTGAGATACTAAAATATGACTTTTCAAGAATCACAACCTCTCTTTGCCCGAATTTTCTCAAATGTAAAATAGGAATAATAGCAGCGCCTACATCACATGGTTCTTAAGATCAAATGAGATAAACTGTTTTAAGTACTTAATACAAGGACTGGCACATAACAGCTACTAGCTAAATAAATATTAGCGATTATTGTTTCCTTCTTCTCCTTCTCCCCCTCCTTCATCTTCTTCTCCCCTATATAATGTTGCCTTAATAGGGTTAGTTGAGTATTACCTCTAGATAGCTTCATTTTGGACATGTGTAGGATTCCCCTCTCCTTTAATTCAGTCAGCCAATATTTATTTAGGTTTTACTCTATGCAAGACACTGTGTTTGGAGGTAGTTGTACAACTTTGGTAAAACTTCCATTGCATTTGCATTTTCACCTGTAATTTCTGTGACAATCTAGTCTCATGTGTCTCTTAATCCTCTTGCCATTCCAGCTTTCTCCTTTGCTGGCTGCTCACCATCATTCTATCTTTTATTCTGAAAATTCTCTTAGGCTTTTGTCTGTCTTTTCTCTTCTCATTTAAATGTCTATCCACAACCTTACCAAATATCATTCCCTCTCCTTCTCTCTTGCTTCTACTAGACCCTCTGTCTCCTCTTTTGAGCTCTTCAGAAACACCCTTTTCCTCAACCAAGCTCCTTTTGGATTCCTTCAGTGCTGAACTATAAATGGCTCTATCTTAAATCTACTAAAACTTGCTTCCCTCATAAGTATTGACAACTCCTTTTACTATATATATATATATATATATATATATATATATATATTCCACTCTTCAGCTTCTTTCATACCCATGAATATAGGAGCTGCCTATTTTTTTTACTTCATGTTGATAGTTGTTGAAAAAAATCAAAGGGACTTGGAGCAAAAAAAGTCTACTGACTTTATACCTGCTTCCTCAGGGTGACATGAAGCACGAGTTGTTCTTCATGCCCATTAGCAACTTTAGGAAAAGCTAAAATACCTATTTAGTCTTCAGTAAATCATTTTTCATATCTTCAGGCCTATTAATTATTCTTCTAAACTCCTATTAAGCTATTCTGCTAAACACTAAAAATAGCATTTATGTTTTCTGCTTTCCTTATGTATATGTGATTGATTTTGTTTATACATCATTCACATTTGAATGAAAATAAAAATGTTCAACAAACAATATTTTTCCATCTAACTGTCAAAGTTATTTTTTCAATATTCAGTTCTTGAACTTTTCCTTTTTTATGTTTCTGTTCTACTTATATGCTGAGAGCAATGAAATACAATGAACTTAAATATGAGGAGATAAAATCAGTCTGTAAGGGGAAGACCCTCAGGATTTCTGGGCAAAACTTTCAGAAACAGTATCTATTAATGCTCATTTTGAACCTTAGTGCTCAAACAATGACCAAATGAATATTGGACTGGGTTTAGGTAAGGTCCTTAAGAAAAAAAGTCTAGAATATACAAGCCAAGATATCTTGTGAGGTGTCAGTGATCAAAATTTTACATTCCTTTGGGCAGAGACTTGCAGGTAAGAGAGAAGAGGAAGGAAAAGAAGGAAAGGGGGAGAAGGGAAGAGGGAGGAGAAAAGAAAGGGAAACAAGGAAGGACAAAAGGAAGGAAGGAGGGAGGGAAGGAAGGAAGGAAGGAAGGAAGGAAGGAAGGAAGGAAGGAAGGAAGAAGGAAGCAAAATTTGTATTGAAATTGTAGAAAGGCTTGTGAAACAGAAAGGTGAACTCAGAGATGAAGAATGGCTCAAGACATCAGATCTATTTTATGTTAAAATATTTTTCACTGAGGTTATATATTTGCTTTGGGGAAAATAATTAATGTTATACTAATTGAAAGAAATGATTGACTCTGTACGGAACTTAGTTACCACTTTGAAATTATTAGGATACCATTAAGTAAATGAATGCTTCTAGTGAACTAACTAATGGTTCCCCAGAGGCCTACAGCAGTTAAATATAGTTTCAACAACTGAGCAATTTTCTTCCATCTCCTCAATATATTTAAGTTCATTTGATTATAATACTCTACTAACTGGAGGGGTTGCAGTCTACATCTTTGTTTTTCCTCTAAAGATTACATTTTGCAATTATCATTAATAGCCTTCTGTAAAATTCATTTTTACAGTATTTACAAATGAAATATTTGTTGTAATATGACAATTACACATATAAACTACAGATAATGGAAGCTAATTGTATTATATCCTATTTTAAAAGAAACAAAAAATTTCTGCATTTTTCTTCATTCTTCAAAAACTAAATATACGGCAACTTTATGAGCCCTTTTTACTGTATCATTTCCATGTGGGTTTCTGAGTTTTAGCCTTGAAATCAATGATTAAATTAATGAGCCACCAGTTTATATTTAGTAGAATAAGGTGTAATGAACTCTACTGAATATTCTTCCTTTTGGCTTTTGTTGTACAACACAGTCATTTAACTAAAGTATTTATTTGAGTTTTTTGTTTCTTGTTATGATGGAGCATGGTTCTTGTATAATCTGCTTATTTTGAGCTAGCAAAAAATAATATTGCTTTGTAATTTGGAAGGAGTTTTCCAAAATTTTTTGAATATTTAAATTGTTATTATTTAATATATTATTGATAAATCCTTTTTATTTTGCCATGGTTTACTTCTAGGAAAAATGTTTCATTATGATGTTATGCTTCAAAGGTTTTTTTTTTAACATGTGCATTTTTCATGAGCTCCTTATAATTTTCTTACTTTTGCTTAAGAACATGAAAATAAAAAAGTTATACTGTCATTAGTATTTGACTCTTTAATGACAGTATAATAAATATTCTTTAGCTTATACATTAATTCTTTCAAAAACAGATATTGGATAGTAAAGGAAGACTTGAAAAAATGAGAGGGATAATTTCAAACTATCTTTTACTTCATCAGTTTTTAGCATGGAGTATAACAAAGGCATTATGCTTGATTTGATTGCTTTATTTACATTGCTATTATTTGAAACTTATTTCTGTACTTCAAAACTTCCATTCCTATTTTGGATAGTTGTAATTATTAGTAATTATGTTCTTATGTTAAATCTGTATAGGGTTTCTTTTTTTAATTTAATATTTATTCTCATTTTGTACAAATAATTTTTTATACATTAATAAAATATTCTTGTTTAACAGTAAACAAAATACCCCCTCCCCCCAAAAATATAGACTCACTTGAGTGATAAAGTAAAGGGGAGAGAAAAAAAATTAAAATTAAAATTAAAAAAGTAATAGTAATAATTGTAGATATGGCCAGGTGGCTCAGTGGATGGAGCACCAGCCTTAGAGCCAGGAGCACCTAAGCCCATATCAAGCCCCATATACCCAACAATTACCCAGCTGTGTGACATGCAAGCCACCCCAACCCCACTTCCCTGCAAAAGCCAAAAAAAGAAAAAAGACCCAAAATAAAATAAAATAGTAATAATAGTAGGGGCGGCTGGGTGGCAGACAGAGCACTGGCCCTTGAGCCCCGGGTCCACATCTGGCCTCAGACATGCAATGATCACCCTGCTATGGAGTGCCAGGCAGGCCACCCAGCCCCAATTGCCCTGCACCCTGCCAAAATAATAATAATAATAATAATAATGATAATAATAATAATGATGATGATGATGATGATGATGATGATGATGATGATGATGATGATGATAAATGTGCTTCAGTCTGTGTTCCAACAGCAGCAACTCTGTTGCAGGTGAATCACATTCTTTATGATAAGTCCATCACAAAAGTTACTTCCATATTTTCCCACTGTTGCCATTGCTAATCGCAACTCCCTCCTTTCACATTTCTCCACTACCATGTACTATATTTTTTCTCTCCTTTCACTCTGACTCTGCTGTAGGGTAGCTGAGTGGTGCAGCAGACAGATCTCTGGCCATGGGGCCAAGAGCCCCCAAGCCACCCCCCACCCCTTAGGCCCAGCATCCACCTGGCCCTATGGTCCCAGAAAGGCCATCCAATCCCAGCCCCTTGCAAGAAGTGAAAAAGAAAATGTGTTATATCTGACCACTCTCTCCCCATGGTCCAACCTCTCCTCCATTCACATCCCCACCCCTTCCCCCTGTCCCCCCCTCTCCTTCTTACTCCAGATGTCTATACCCTATTGAGTATATATGCTGTTTCCTCTACTAGCCATCTCTGATGAGAGCGAAGATTCTTTCATTCCCCCTTGCCTTCCCCCCTTCCATATCATTGCAATAGCTCATTGGAATAAAGAAAAATCTTATTATATGAAATATTTTGGCCTATTCCTCCCCTCCTTTTTCTTTCTCCCATTACATTTCCCTTTCTTCTATTCACTCCATTTTTACACCATATTTTATCTTCAAATTCAGCTTTCTCCTGTACTTCACCTATAGAAGGAGACTTCTACCTGCTCTGTTAATTGAGAAGGTTCATGTGAGTATTATCAGTGTCTTTTTTCTATACAGGAATACATGCAGTTTATCATCATTAAGTCTCTCATATTTTCTCCTTCTCCTCCAATCTCTATGCTTCACCTGAGTCCTGTATTTGAAGATCAAACCTTCTGTTCAGCTCTGGCCTTTCCAACAAGAACATTTAAAATACCACTGGTTTATTGAAAGTCCATCTTTTTTCCCTGGAAGAGGACATTCATTTTTGCTGGGTAGTTGATTTTTCGGTTGCATTCTAAGCTCTTTTGCCTTCTGGTATATTATATTCCAAGCCCTATGAGCTTTTAATGTAGTTGCTGCTAAATCCTGTGAGATCCTGATTCCAGCTCCATGGTATTTGAATTGTGTCATTCTGGCTGCTTGTAATATTTTCTCTTTGACTTGGGAGTTCTGGAACTTGGCTATAATATTCCTGGCGGTTGTTTTTTTGGGTTCTCTTTCTCGTGGGGATTGGTGGATTCTCTCCATTTCTAATTTGCCCTCTGCTTCTAGGATATCAGGGCAATTTTCCTGTAGGAATTCTTTGAAAATGATGTCAAGGCTCTTTTCCTGATCATGACTTTCAGGTATTCCAATAATTTTTAAATTATCTTTCCTAAATCTGTTTTCAATCTCAGTAGCTTTTTCAATGAGATGTTTCACATTTTCTTCTAATTTTTCATTCTTTAGGTTTTGAAGTATTGAGTCCTGATTTCTTGTAAATTCAGCAATCTCTCTGAGTTCTATTCTTTTTCGGAAGGATTTGTTTTCCTCAGAAAGCTTTCTTATCTCTTTTTCTATCTGGCAAATTCTGCTTTTTAAAGCATTCTTCTCCTCAATAATTTTTTGAACTGTTTTATCCATTTGACCTAAGCTGGTTTTTAGCATGCTATTTTCTTCAGCATTTTTTTGGATTTCCTTGAGTAAGCTGCTGACTTCATTCTCATGTTTTTCCTGCATCACTCTCATTTCTTTTCCCAGTTTTCTTCTAACTCCCTCATTTGATTTTCAAAGTCTTTTTTGAGCTCTGTCATAGCCTGAGCCAATTTCTGTTTTTCTTAGAGTCTTTAGATGCATGAGCTTGTGCTTCCTCATCTTCACACTGAGTGTTTTGATCCTTCTTGGGCTCACAGGCAAAATATTTCTCAATGGTGTTCCTCTTGTTTCTCTGCTTGCTCATTTTCCCAGCCTTAGCCTATTTTGGGGGTGCTTCCTGAGCTTTTGGGACACTCTCACAAGCGTCTCAGTGGGTGAGGCTCTGTCCTCCATCCTGGTCTGTGAATGACCATATGTGTCCCCCTCTGCCATGGGGCTGAGGTGGGAGGGTCCTGCTGTTCTATTGGGGGGGTCTACACTGAGACCAGTATCTGAATGTGGTCAGAGACCCAGAGTCCTGTTCCAGGGGCAGAGCTTGGCAGTCTCTCTCTCTTCACCCCCCTCCCTAGGTTCAATGGGTTCATGCCCTGGAGGCTCCCGCTTACCAGCTCCACCTGCTTCTGTTTCCTGGATCTGGACTGCCTTGGCCAAGCTGTCTGTGTGCCCTGAGGGCTGGTGGCCCCGTTCCCCCAATTTGTGCCCAGTGCTCCCGGGGCATAGGTCAGGAAACGCCCCTGCTGCTGTGAGCCATAGCTCCCAGCACCCTGAAGCTGCCTCTGGGAGGCTGAAGTTCTTTCCACCCCTTTGGCGGGCCACCCCTCCAACCCTGGGAGCAGAGCCTTTCTGCTCATTTCCAGGTTACCTTGAGTAGAAGAACTGTCTCACTGGGGCCCTCTGTGGGTCCTGTCTCTCCAAAATTTAGTTAGAATCCTTAGAATATAAGTTTTATGAGAGAGCACGTAAGAGAGGATCCTCTTGTCCTTGTTCTTCATTCTTAAAGAAGTCCATGACATCAGCAAGGCTATATTGGGTTTCTGGAAGTTGCCAAACACCACCCGATATTTTGCTCTATGTGGCTAAACTGCAGAAACTTATCTTCCAGACTCCTTCAACTACTAAATCATAGATGGCATTCTCTTCAAAGTTCACTACATTGAAGTTCCTTTAGTCAATAGTTATATACCATAATTTCAAGTCCTTTTTATTATTCTTTCACATTCAATGTTGTTAATTCAGACTATGACTAAAGACAATACAGGCAAGCTGCTTTGAATGATTTTTTTTTGCAAGGCAAATGGGGTTAAGTGGCTTGCCCAAGGCCACACAGCTAGGTAATTATTAAGTGTCTGAGACCAGATTTGAACCCAGGTACTCCTGACTCCAAGGCTGGTGCTTTATCCACTATGCCACCTAGCCGCCCCTTGAATGATTTTTTAAATTTATTTTTATTAAAGATATTGAGTTTTTCAATTTTCCCCCAATCTTGCTTCCCTCCCCCACCCCCATCCCACAGTTAGCACTCTGTCAGTCTTTACTTTGTTTCCCTGTTGTACCTTGATCCAAATTGGGTGTGATGAGAGAGAAATTATATCCTTAAAGAGAACAGAATTCTCAGAGTCAACAAGATCAGACAATAAGATATCTGTTTTTTTTCTAAATTAAAGGGAATAGTCCTTGTACTTTGTTCAAACTCCACAGCTCCTTATCTGGATACAGATGGTATGCTCCTTTGCAGACAGCCCGAAATTGTTCCCAATTGTTGCACTGATGGAATGAGCAAGTCCTTCAAGGTTGAACATCACTCCCATGTTGCTGTTAGGGTGTACAGTGTTTTTCTGGTTCTGCTCATCTCACTCGGCATCAGTTCATGCAAATCCCTCCAGGCTTCCCTGAATTTCCACCCCTCCTGGTTTCTAATGGAACAATAGTGTTCCATGATATACATATACCACAGTTTGCTAAGCCATTCTCCAATTGAAGGACATTTACTGGATTTCCAATTCTTTGCCACCACAAAAAGGGCTGCTATAAATATTTTTGTACAAGTAATGTTTTTACCCTTTTTCCTCATCTCTTCAGGGTATAGACCCAGTAGTGGTATTGCTGGGTCAAAGGGTATACACAGTTTTGTTGCCCTTTGGGCATAGTTCCAAATAGCTCTCCAGAAGGGTTGGATGAGTTCACAGATCCACCAACAGTGTAATAGTGTCCCAGATTTCCCATATCCCTTCCAACAATGATCATTATCCTTCCTGGTCATATTGGCCAATCTGAGAGATGTGAGGCGATACCTCAGAGAAGCTTTAATTTGCATTTCTCTAATAATTAATGCTTTAGAACATTTTTTTCATATGGCTATGGATTACTTTGATCTCATCTGTAAATTGCCTTTGCATATCCTTTGACCATTTGTCAATTGGGGAATGGCTTTTTGTTTTAAAAATATGACTCAGTTCTCTGTATATTTTAGAAATGAGTCATTTGTCAGAATCATTAGTTGTAAAGATTGTTTCCCAATTTACTACATTTCTTTTGATCTTGGTTAAATTGGTTTTATCTGTGCAAAAGCTTTTTAATTTAATGTAATCGAAATCATCTAATTCATTTTTGGTGATATTCTCCAACTCTTGCTTAGTCATAAACTGTTCCCCTTTCCATAGATCTGACAGGTAGACTAGTCCTTGATCTTCTAATTTGCTTATAGTATTGTTTTTTTATGTCTATGTCCTGTAACCATTTGGATCTTATTTTGGTAAAGGGTGTGAGGTGTTGGTCTAATCTAAGTTTCTTCCATATTAACTTCCAATTTTCCCAGAAATTTTTATCAAAGAGGGAGTTTTTATCCCAATGGCCAGACTCTTTGGGTTTATCAGACAGCAGATTACTATAATCATCTCCTGCTTTTACACCTAGTCTATTCCACTGGTTCACCACTCTATTTCTTAGCCAATACCAAACAGTTTTCATGACTGATGCTTTAAAATATAATTTTAGGTCGGGTAGGGCTAAGCCACATTCTTTTGCACTCTTTTTTCATTAAGCTCCTGGCAATTCTTGACTTTTTATTTCTCCATATGAATTTACTTACAGTTTTTTCTAACTCATTAAAGTAATTTTTTTGGAATTTTGATTGGTAGGGCACTAAACAGATAGTTTAGTTTTGGTATAATGTCATTTTTATTATATTAGCTCTACCTATCCATGAGCAGTTGATATTTGCCCAGTTATTTAAATCTAATTTAATTTGTGTGAGAAGTGTTTTATAATTGTTTTCAAAAAGATTCTGAGTCTGTGTTGGCAAATAGATTCCCAAATATTTTATATTGTCTGAGGTTACTTTGAATGGCATTTCTCTTTCTAGCTCTTCCTGCTGTTTCTTGCTAGACATATATACAAAAGTTGAGGATTATTGAGGGTTTATTTTATAACCTGCAACTTTGCTAAAATTGCTAATTGTTTCCAGTAGTTTTTTAGATGATTTCTTGGGATTTTCTAGGTAGAGCATCATGTCATCTGCAAAGAGTGAGAGTATCTTTCCCCTTTCCCTTTTTCCCTTTTCCCTTCTTCCTTTTTCCTTTTCCCTTTTCCCTTCCCAACCTTTTATTATTTCCCCTTATTTCCTCCACTCTCCTTCCCTTTCTCTGTCCCCCCTCCCCTTTTCCCCTTTTAATACTTGAAAGGTTAAATGTTTTATAAGTTAACTGAGTATGTGTAGGTTGACTTTAAGCCAAGTCTGATGAGAAGAAGATTCAGGTGTTTCTCCTCTCCTCCCTTCTTCCCCACTATTACCATAGGTTTTTTTGTACCCATTAGTGTAATGTGATTTACCCCATTCAATACCCTCCCTCCTCCCATCTCTTTCCTGTCCCCCTTTTTAGGGTGGTAATTTTTTTTTTAGATCATTCTATCTAAGTCATAGAAAATTCTG
This sequence comes from Macrotis lagotis, assembly GCF_037893015.1. NCBI lineage: Eukaryota > Metazoa > Chordata > Mammalia > Peramelemorphia > Peramelidae > Macrotis > Macrotis lagotis. Next base: position 145,463,077 of record NC_133664.1, read on the forward strand.
AGTGTCTGACCCTTCTAGTTCTGTATATTCTATAGAATAGAATGTAAATTCCTGAGAGTTATTAGAGTCTTTCTCTCAAATGGGGTTAAAGCCAGTTACATCCCATTAGATAGTAGTCTCATGGATAGGTCATGAATGTCCATCATTTCTAGCAAGGTGTATTCTCTCTGTTAGAGTTTCATTTATTGCATTTTTTTTCTTTTACCACCCCCCCTTTTTTTTTACCTTTTCATGTGTCTCTTGAACCTCCTGTTTGATGTCCAAATTTTCTGTTTAGCTCTGGTCTTTTCATCAGAAATTTTTGGAATTCTTCCATTTCATTAAATGTCCATCTGTTTTCCCTGGAAGAGTAGGCTCAGCTTTGCAGGAAAGTAGATTCTTGGCTGCATTCCAAGCTCCCGTGCTCTTTGAAATATCTCATTCCAGGCCCTTTGATCCCTTAATGTTGATGCAGCCAGGTCCTGTGTGATCCTTACTGTGGCTCCTTGATATTTAAATTGTTTCTTTCTGGCTGCTTGCAGGATTTTCTCTTTTATCTGATAGTTCTGCAGTTTGGCCACAACATTCCTTGGTGTTTTCATTTTAGGATTTTTTTCTGGTGGGGATCGATGTACTCTTTCAATAACTACTTTGCCCTCCGATTCCATGATATCAGGGCAGTTTTCCATCACTAGATCCTGTAATATTAAGTCCAGGCTTTTTTTTTCTCTTCAATGTTTTCAGGAAGTCCTATAATTTTCAGGTTGCCCCTCCTCGATCTATTCTCAAGGTCAGTGGTTTTGTTGATGAGGTATTTTACATTTGCTTCTATTTTTTCTATTTTTTGATTTTGTTTAACTGACTCTTGCTGTCTCATAGAGTCATTAGTTTCTGTAGACTCCATTCTTTTTTTGGGGGGGAGGAGTTTTCTTCATTAACCTTTTGCAACTCCTTTTGCAATTGGTCAATTCTACTTTTGAAAGAGCTTTCCATTAGACCAATTGAGGTTTTGAGAGAATTAATTTCTTTTTGCATTTGCTCATTTGATGATCTGACAAAATTGTTCTCATTTTGTAAATGTCCAATTGATGATCTGAGAGATTTATTCTCCTTTTGTGTTTGTTCAATTGTACATTCTAAGGTTTTGTTTTCTTGTTGTAAGGTATTAATTGTCTCTCCCAAATTTTTAAGCTCCTTCCTTATTTCTTCGAGGAAGTCTTTCTGTGCTGGAGACCAGATTGTATTCTCCTCAGAGGTTCCAGGTCTCTCTCTGAGCTGGGGTCTTTCCCTTCCAGGAATTTTTCTATGGATCCACTTTTCCACTGACCCTTCTTCATTATGCTAAGACCTTGAGTTGGGGGGGGGGGGGCTGGTTCACCTGGGCTTGGGATCGCTAAAGGCTTTACTGAGTGCAGTTTCTCTGGCTGGCCAATAGGAGGTGCTGCTTGCTTTCTCTGGTGTGTCTGTGACCTGGGTTGAGAGGCCTTCTCCATTTGCTCCAAGGGAGGAGTTGGAACTATTGAATTCTTTTGCTTTCAATCAATGTTGGGCTTTACCCTGGCCTGAGGTCATTCCTCATCTGGGCTGGTTCTTTTGCTCACACACCTGGGCCTGAGGCAGAAGTAGTTTGCAATTGTTTGTTTTGGAGGAGGCTTCAGTGCAATGGAGGCGTGGGCTTAGAGTTTCTCAGACCAAAGGAGTCCAGTGAGGGTGTCTGCAGCTCTCTGTCAGCTGATCTCTCCTTGCAGCCCCTTCCCCAAGCTCCAGGGGGACAGCACCAACACCAGCACCTCTGCTTCCCTGCAGACCCAAGCCCTTTTCATCCAGCCCCACCACTGATCCAGCAGGTCCCGCTCTCTGGCCCTCAGACTCCTGGTTCCAATTCAGCTGTTACTCTGGCTGGCCGGGTCTGATACTCTGGCTGGCTGGGTCTGATACTCACCCGCCTGAATTCTACCTAAGCTACAGCGGGAGACAAATCCTGAGGTAAATGCTCTTTCTCCTGGCTTTTCTCTCTGGGTTCCATGAGTCGCACTTCCTCTAAGAGGTTTGTTTCATGTGATAGATGGGGAAGAGATCGGGAGACTCTAGAACGGTGACTGTCTTCTCTCCATCATCTTGGCCGGAAATCTATTATTACTTTTAAGTGACAAAAGTAGAAATTTGGGAAGGGATGTTGGCAGTGTTGAAGTATCTTTTTAGGGAAAAATGGCAGGGAAGCAGTTTTTTCTTTTGTTAGGATTCTTTTTTTGTCCCCCACAACATGTTATGTGGAAATATGTTTAATGTGTAACCTATATCAGATTGCTTGCTCTTTTGGGGAGGAGTTGGGAGAGAGGTAGAAAGAGGGAGAAAAATTTGGAACTCAGAATCTTGTGAAAGGGAATGTTGAAAATTATCTTTGTATGTAATTAGAAAAAATAAAATACTCTTTTGCACAAAAAAGGTAGATAAAAAGAAAAATATGTTTGTGAACTATTTTCCCCGATGCATGTTGACTGGCAGCAATTGGTTTTTTGCAGATGATAAGCAGAGGGAAAAAGTTAATATTATAAGCAGTATAGGAAAGAAAACTTTAACTGCAGATTTTGACATCTAGATTTTATTAAGAAGAAGAAAAAATTTTTTTCTAGATCAAAGTTTTTGATTCATTGAGAAAAATATAATTAACATTGAAAAGAATTATTGGAAGTGAAGCATAAATTACATCAAGGGAAAATTATAATTAGTTTTTGATGGCCCATTTAAATGTAATCAATATTTATAGTAATTATTTTTAAAAGTTAATTCTTTCATGGGGCTCTGGAATCAGGAGTACCTGAGTTCAAATCCAGCCTCAGACACTTAATAATTACCTAGCTGTGTGACCTTGGGCAAGCCATTTAACCCTATCGCCTTGCAAAAAGCCTAAAAAAAAAGTTAATTCTTTCTATATAACAAGAAAATGATTTTATAAAAACTCTCTGATTTTTTTCCTGAACAGGTCACTTAGCATAGATCTAGAGCAGATATGAATTTAATCTAATAACACTTGAGAGGTAATTGGACTAGTGAACATTGTCTTACATTCCTGATAACATGATATTGCTACTGTCAAAACAACAAAAAGTAAAAATTAGAAAATAAATACAAAATGAATATATTTACCAAGTACTATGAGACCTCAGAAGAAGGCAAAGTCTTTTTCATGTAGGGAGCTCAAGAAAGATTTCAGAAGAATAATGAAACTTGAGTTGGGGCTGGAAGGAAAGGAAGGATTTCATTTGTCAGTAGTGAGGTGAGACTAGAATAATGAAATAAGAGTTTAAAGTCTATTAAAATGTCTCTAAATTAATATGTCTAAACATATATGCATACATATATTCATATACATATATTATATCATCCATATACCTATGTATATGTATTTTATATATATACATATATAAAATCTATTGATAACCATGTAATGTCAACATTGATTTTAGAAAGTTAGCAAATAGCAAACTGGTTGAACCTTACAAGGTCATTAATATCACAGAGATAGTATATCTCAAATGCCCATAACCACTTTGCTCATCTGAGATTTTATCTGTGGATATGAACAAAGCTCTTTAAATGCCTAAAATGTGAACATTGCAAGATTAGTTATGTTCAATCTCAATGAAAAAGATATTTTCTCATTGAAATAACTCTAGAAAGCTTCTATGAAGCTATTCTAGTGTATATTTAATTGGCTTTCTTTGACCTTATCTTGTCCAAACAGAAGACTTGAACATTATGCATGCATGCATGCATGCATGTATATACATAGAATATGCATGTTATCATGTATGTATTAAATAATCCATATCATCATGTATGTATATATAGAATATATTCATAATCACACTTAAGACTTATATATAGTTTACTGTAGTTAAAAAATCATAATTTTACAAATGTTAATCTTTCTGGAAGAAGAATTTTGAAATACAAAACACGGAAAAGTAGTTGACCTATCACATTTTAGCAAATATTCTGCTAGCTTTTTTTAAAAGTTAAAAGAAATTATTTTTCAGAAGGAGTTTAATATTTAAATTTGATCTTTTTTATTCACATAGCATTCTATTTTCAGTCAGATGTTTGCTTTTTTTTTTTCTCTTTATTGCACAAACATAATTTATGTAGAAAAAGTAAACAATCTAAAATTATCAACTTATTAACCAAAATTATTTTTTTGAAATATGGTTCTGATTATGTAATTCCCCTACTTAGGAAACTCCCAACTTTCTAGTAGTTTTATACTTAACTCACCTTTGTATACTCTTTAATCCAGGGTCACCAAATTCTGCTGTTCATCTCTAAAGACAATCCATCCTCCAACTTTGTGCATTTTCACTGACTTCTGATCTCCATGTTCATTTCTGCCTCCAGGTGTCTCTAACTCCTTCCCAATAGTAATTATAATAGCTAGCAGTACACTGTATAAATGGGTTGGACATAGAATCAGAAAAGTTCAAATCCATCTTCAGATTATCCCAGGCAATTCACTTAAAACGTGCCTCAATTTTCTCTTTTGCAAAATGAACTGCGGAAAGAAATGGCAAATTACTTCAGTATCTTTGCCTTGAAAAATCCCAAATGAGGTCAAGAAGAGTCAGACTTGATTGATAATGAATGAAAAACACATCAAAATTAGCATTTTAATGTTTGCAAAATTCCTTACAAATATTTTCTTTTATCTCCATAATGATAGGTACCTCACTTTATAGATAAAGCAACTGAAGTATAAAAGGGATTAAGTGACTTGCTAAGGGTAACACAGCCATTAAATGAGACCAAATTTGAATCCAGTTTCTACATCCAGATCTTTATCTACTATTCTACTTAGCTCCCACCTAGTATCAGCAAAAATCTCACATTCTCCAAGAAGCATTTTCACCTCCCCCTTAATGCTGGTGTCTACCCTCTTTTGTATATAGCTGCAATGTACATAGTTGTTTACCTGATATTTCCTTATTAACATGTGAACTCTTGAGGGCATGAGCTATTTTGCCTTTCTTTGTGTACTCTGTGCATAGCACAGTACCTGAACTGTAAGGGCTAAATTATTGCTTGTAAAATGACTAAATAGTAAATGAAAATTTTCAAGAGAAATTTTTTTTCAGGAGGGAGAAGTTATTAAGTCCTTCAAACTCCAAGACAGCTATTAATAAAGCTAATACCAGTGTACACATAAATATACATATAAATGCATATATACCCATCTTGTATTAGGATCTGAATATATTAAAACCTTTACTTCAACTCAAGACCTTACAGAAAGATGAATGTTAAAACTGCTTTTGCATGTGGTTGGAAAAATAAGTGAATTGAAAAAAAATAACATAAATAAAAAAACAACTTTAATACCAATGAAAACAAAATTGATAGAAAATTCAGTATTAAATGTGTGTCTGCTACCCTCAGTAGCAGAGTCTTACTGGTTTATGTGTTAGCTTTTTCATTTTAAGAAATAAAAGCAAAAGATGGCCAAATAACTACGATCAATATCTCTTTAAGTCCTGTTTTGAAATAAAGGACTAATAACATTCATCTGTCTGTCTGTGGCCCTTATTTCGGACATAATTCATACAAATATTCTCTAAATTGTTAGAGAATGCTTCGTAGTTTCCTTCAAAGGCCAAAAAGACATAGAAATAGGTTTTGAGCTACTTGAAGTTCTACCTACCCGTTAAAAATTCTTTTTATAAAATATACACCTGTATCATTTGCTTGAAGTCTTGTAGCAAACTGTTTCTATTAATGTCATTTAGTCAAATTATATTTGGGAAATAGCCTAGTAATAGTTTCAGTTCTACTCCTAATAGATGTCCTGAGTGGAATTGGGTTAAGGTGGAATGAAGAGGCTAAGTATTAAAATAGATTATGGATATATGAATTTGCTGCTGAAATACTTTTACTTACTGATTAGTATGATTGGGAAATGGTAACTGTCACTTTTGTACCCAAAGGTCCATCTCTTCTAATTAGTAGATATACAATAATATGAATTTTAATGCCTACATGAGAATCTATTTTGTCTCATTTTGCAATGCCCTGGAGCTAATGGGGGAATTATAGAAATCTACGATTTAGAATATGAACTGAGGTGGGAAATGTTTGGATTAATTTTCCCTAATGAAAAAGAAAAGATGAGATAATATTTTTTGTCAGATTAATAAGAGATTGGGAAAATCCAGAGGGGAGGGAAGGAATCTGTAATTTAGTTAAAGGTGGCTTATATGAAATTTGAGGTCCCTTCCAAATTTGTTACTCTACAATTATGTGGTTTCGATTTCTGTTCCAATAAGTCTAAACTTTGGGGTTTTAAAATTTTGAAAGTAAGGCAAATAACTGGGAAACACATGATTAGTTCAGGTGTTTGTTTTGAGAAATTTGGGACATAAATGATCTATACAGAATGGAAATGTTATAGGTATTAAATATATATGTATGTATGTGTGTATAATATATATGATAAAATAAAAAGAAAAAATGAATGAAAATAGTTAACACAGTGGTAAAGAGATCAGCAAGTAATAAGACCTTCATATTTTTCTAATTAGAACACTATCAAAGAGGCTGAATATTAAATATATTATTTTTTAATTAGATGCATATTTATATATTAAATTCCCATTTTTGAGGTACTTTATTTACAATAGAAATGACCTTAAAAGATTAGAGATACAGCACATTGTTTTATCAACAGGAACATTCATTTCAGTGTCCCAGTTAAGTTATTTTTTGTATACATAGAATTTCACATACCTGTGTCCATCAACAAGGCTAGTTTTGGGAACATTTAATGACATTTACACATGTTTTGGAATTTATTGATGTTTGATACAAAATAAATAAGGCAGTACCTGTGATAAGAATTTTCTTTAAACAAAAACAGTAAGGTGGAAAAAACATAAAAGTGTAGTATTCAGTTATGTGAAAATCTTTTATCTTCATGCTTATATAAAGCACTCATTTATAATAACATGAAAATTAATACATCTTTGATACTTTCAGAATCAATTTCTCCCTGGGCCAAAACTTCCCAGGTCAGTTTTATTGAACTAGGGAAAGATGTCTCAGTAAATATCAGGACATTCAGAATATGTAAAAGCTTCAAGAATGCCATTTATTTCTTGTAATATACTTTGAACATCATACATTGCTTTCTGATCATATGATAGAAATGGAAAGGTTAGCATTTTAAGAAAGCCTCTATTCTGTTAACAGTATCTTTATCCTCTCATTAGTTTAATTCATTATAATAATCCAGACATGCTTTGGCTCTTAACTCAGTTTTAGTAGCAGCATTTCCCAGAGGCTGATCTTGGTTTTTGAACAATTAGCAGCTTTAATTCATTTTAATGTGTGAAACAAATAATATATCAGAATTCATAGTCTTTTCAATGCATTTAGTTGCCTATATTTTATATGAGATTAGCTTTTATATTCCCCCTTTTCTGCAGAACTGGCCATAAAACTCTCAAGAACTCATTAGTGGGGTTTTTTTGTTGTTTTTGAAGGTCTTCTTTCAGAGTGTGCTTGTGAACAAGCTTCTCCCCTCTTCCCTCTCCCCCATTTTTCCTTGACTGCACCAGAAATGATGAGGTATCTACAAAAAAGCCTTCCTGCAATCCCTAAAGACCACTAGTAAAAGTGTTGAGATTGATTTTTGTGTTTTCTTTTTTTAAGGGATCAAAGTATTTTCTGCGAGGTGTATGTCTTTGAATAGTTTAACATTCACCTACTATCTAATCAGTTTTGAAATATTATGCAACTATTGATATATTATGTAATTATTTTTTTTCTGAAGAATGGATCAAGCACAGGGTGATATGAATCAACCTTTAGTAAACATTAGAGTTTATTCTCACAGAGTACAAGACAGCTTTATTTTGAATATTATTTCATAGGAAGAGAAATACAAATAACTGCAGAAAAAGCAAAAGTTATAAAAATTAGAATACAGGAGTGGATTGATTCCAAGCAGCAAATATATGTAAATCAATCCATAGTTTCTTTTTGGGAATTAATCTTCTTCTTTGTGCATCTAGAGTCATTTTTACTCTAATTTACACTTGATTGCTTATAAGAAAGAATAAGAACCCTTGTTTTCATTAAGTCGTGTAAAGATAAAGTGACTAATATTTACTAATTAATATGCTATAGTAATGGAATGTTCTCTTAGTAAAAAGGATTTTTCATCTCAAATATATGCAAGATATATGTAAAGGGTAAGTTAGCAAAATCTTCAGAAAACTTTGTAGAGCAAAATTAAGACAAATAGATGAATGCATTTTAGAATTTGGAAATACTCTGAGCCTTTCCACAGAATTTTAGATTTGTCTTATTATTGTTAGCCAATGTATAATATTTTACTTGCTGAATAACAGAAAATGACATTTGGAAAAAAAGTGACAAAATATTACTTTTAAAAACTCATTAATCATCTAGAAGTATATACTTCTTAAGTTTTAATCTAACTACTTTTTATACTAAATTATCATTAGTATCTAAGGAATAAGAATCTGAATAAGCCACAGGAGATCATTAACTTTCTCTTCTAATCTTAGCTTCATTGGCTTTGTTTATGCAAAATATTTTACATTTTGGTGTAATCAAAATTATTCATTTTTATCTTCTGTGACCTCCTTCTTCCCTTGTTTAGTCACGAACCCTTGTCTTACAGTTTTGAAAGGGATTTTCTTCCTGGCTTTTCTAATTTATTTAAAATATGGACATACATTTTGTTGTGTTAAAAGTTTCATTTCTAAAACCTTTTATTCATCTCTTTTATATTTATACATCTAGATTTCCTCCTGTATTCCTCTCTTCTCCCTCTCAGGGTGTCATCAGTTATTAAAAAAAGAATCTTTTGAAAAAAGAAAAGGAAGAAGAAAAATCTTCAGAAAAACATCAACCAAATGAAAAAATCTGTATTACACAAAATGTCACATGGCTATGCACCTTGAATTCTTCAAACTGTCTTGGGTTCAGAAAATTGTCTTTTCATGACTCTCATTTTTTTTTTTTGCAAGGCAATGGATTTAAGTGACTTTCCCAAGGTCACAAAATGAAGTAAGTATTAAGTGTCTGAGAGCAGATCTGAACTCAGGTCCTCCTCACTCCAGGACCAGTGCTACCTAGCTGTGCTACCTAGCTGTCCCTCAAGTATGTTCTTTTTTTGGAGGTTGAGTTTGATTTTATTTTTCAACAATTTGCGTTTGTCATTATTTTTGTTTGTTCAGTTATTGTGCATATTGATTTTTCTGCTCCTACTTATTTCACTTTCTAACATTTCATATAATTCTTTCCCTGTTTCTTTGTATTCATTATGTTTCTTGTTTCTAACAGAACAATGATACTTGATTACATTTATTATTACAAGTACTGTCACTTGTTTAACCATTCTCTCATTTGGTAGTCTTTACTTTTTCTCCCTAATTCTTTTGCTACCACAAAAAAGTAAAGCTCTAAACATTTTGATAACATATATATATATATATATATATGTATATATGTATGTATGTATAGATATATTGTGTATAGATATATGGATAGATGATATATGTATAGAGAGATGAAAAAGTTTTTCTTTTGTGTCAGTGTCATAGAAATAGAATTTCATGATCAAAGAGAATAGACATTTCATTTTAGTTCTTTTGTTTGCATGATTTCAAATTACTTTATAGAATAACTATGCCATTCAGAGGTCCACCAAAAACTCTTCAACACTGATTATTTTGGTCTTTTGTCATCTTTGCCATTTTGTTGAGTATGACATGAAACTTCAGTTATTTTATTGTTGTTTTTCATATTATTAGTGATTTGAAGCATTCTTTAATAATGTTATCATTTTAAAACCTTTTTAAAATGTATTATTTGACCATATATTTAAGTAAGCATGGTTTTTAGTCTTATCTATTTTTGATAGTTGTATATTTATCTTGGATATTATACACTTATCATAGATATTTTGCCCAGGCAGCTTTTATTTTTTATTTTGAAAACTTTTATTTGAAAAGCTTTTCGATTTTATATGAGCATAATTGCCTATTTTATCTTCTATAAATAGCTCCTTTGTTTGATTAAGAATTTATTCCTTACTCATTACCATGAAACATGTATAATTTGCTTCTCTTCTGTTTCTTATGTTATGATCTTTAATATTAAGGTCACATATCCAATTTGAATTTTTTTGTGCAATGTGGTGTAAGATACTGGACTAAATCTAATTTTTACCAGATTGTTTTCTAGTTTTCCTAGTAATACTTATCAAATAGGATTTTCTAATGGATTTATATTTATTGGTTTATAAAAAACTGAGTTATTGAATTCAATTACTTTTAATTCTTATTTTACCTTATTCTATTCCATTTATTATTTGGTAAGTAATGGTTATGGTGATTGTGACTTTATTCAGCAAATTTTTGATTAATGTGAATGATAAATTCCTTGAAAGTAGCCTTATCATTTGAACTGATCTGGCCTAATTCTTTTGAGTTAGGATCAATTACTATGCTTTTCATAATTATAACTTCAAATAGTACAAATTCAGATTGATGCATCAACTTTAGGTTATAAATTATTGGTACTAATTGGAGTCTAAATAATATTATTTGAAGGTGTTCCTCCCTCATTCTTACCTTTTTTATTTTTCCCTTGATAGTCTAGGTACTTTATTACTATATTATTTTATCTTGTTTTGTATATTATCCCCTTTGTATTTAGATTGGTAAAGCATTATCTCTGCAAATTAATTTAGTTAGCATTGTTATTTCTATTATTTTGGCATAGTACAGTCATAAACTTTGAATATTTTTCCAGCCATTTGATTTGGTCTATATTATTTAAAATTTTTTCCTCTATTACATGTAAACAAATTTTTTATAATTTTGAAGTCCCTATTATCTCCCTCCCTACCCTACCTTGAGAAGGCAAGCAATTTGATAGAGATTATACATGTACAGTCAAATAAAATATTTCTATATTTGACACACTGCAAAAGAAAGAAGACAAAAATCCAAAATAATAAATTAAAAAATATTTCAGTCTGCCCCCAAATTATATCAGTTCCTTGACTTGGTTTTTATTTATTTAAGTGGCAATTTATAATTCAATCTATACTTTGATAAACTGACTCCTAAAAATTCTTTGCATTTTATAGTCACAGGAATGTTATTGATTTTTGAGGGTTTATTTTGTTTGCTACAACTTTGTTGAAGCTATTAAAGGTCTTGATTAGTTTCTTTGATTTACTAGGATATTTAAAGTAAACCAGCATATCAGAAGAAAGTTTTATCTCCTCTTTGTTTATCTTTATGACTTTTCTTGCTTTCCTCTTGTCTTATCATTACTAGAATTACTAGAACTTTATCCTATCATAGAATTTACAATGTTACTTTATTAAGCACATACTAAAGAATATATGGATTTCTGTGCTCGTGGTGTATAGACTGACAGCTTGTTAGGAAGCATGTATTTTTAAACTTAAAGATACAAAATAACATCCAAAGTGATATGCTTCTTTAATATAGTGGCAATTTTGGTTCACTTTAAAGGATGAATAGGATTTCAAACCATAGATATGAATGGAATGTATTCAAAGTATAGTAAATAGTATAAACAGAAATATAAAGGAGGCAACATGAAACATCACAAAAATCAATCAACTTTTTTTCCCTTTCAGTAAACAAATATCAAACATAATAGCTTAAATTTTCAAAGAGTAGTGGTTTGTTACTGGCAGTATTTCTTGAAGATAATTTCTCAGACTTTCAAATTTGAACTCTCACTAAATAGTATTTTGGAAAGTAGAAAAACTTGTAAATAATGTTTTGCACTTAGCATTCATAGGAAATTGCTTTGTGGTTTTACCAGGTGGATTCTTATACACATAGTTCAGAATATATATTTGGTATTTTACCATTTTCAAAAGTACTTTCAACTGGTAAGGATATCTATGGTCTTACTGCTTAGCTGTAGTCACAGAGTTTGTTATAAAATTTAACTTAGCTGCTTATCTTTAATCTCATAATCTTATCTTGTATTTTTTAAACAAGCATATTTTAAGGACAAATTATATGAATAGAGAATGATGCACATTAGCTGGGGAATACTTGGGAGTTTATTGGAAAAATTTAATTCTTTCATGAAATTCTTTGTTTCATATATTATCTATAAACGATAAGTTTAAGTTAAATTGAAGCATCTGGTACTGATATGTATATCTATTTTTCTAATTTTTAAAAAGATCTTTTGTGAAAATGATCTTTGAATATCTCTTACAAATATATGTGAGAAGTGAAAAAGAAGGATTTAATAATAATAAAAGACATTATATATCATCTTCATAGTTATATTGTAATACAAATATCATGGAGAATACAAAATCTTAATGTGTTTAGTATTTGTTAAAATAAGATCATGACTTGGTTGAATAAATCATAGCTTGTGAAGCTCTCCAAAAAAGAACTTTGCCTGCATATACTAAAATCATCATGGTAAAGTCCCCCAGATGTATCTGATTAAGATTGATCTTATATTGATTGCATCACACCCCAACATACTGCAGAGCTTTCTAAAAGAGATTAACAGTCAAAGGAAATTGTCCTTAACTACAGAGAGGAAGGCGCAATTGTAGGATCTCTTTTGTAAAGCTACTGTATTGACCCCAAATTTTCCATGAAAACAAAGACCCATATTTTTAATTCCAATATTGCTCTAATATAGACTCCTCAAAATTTATTCATTTGGTATAGCTTTATTTAGTACTTGGTATGGCCCTCCTTCCCCCATTGCCTCCAAAAGAAGTTTGCTGTTTTTTTCTCCAAGCTTGTTGTCACAACAGATCATAAAGCTGGTAGCTTCCAATTTTTTCCTCCAACCAAACTGCTTCATCTCCATAGCCAGATCCATTTTTCTTTAATGGGACTGTGAAGAATCATGGATTATACCTGGAACGCTCCTAAGCAACTATATATAGACTTACTTTTTTATTTTACATATTGAAAAAAAAATGAGTCCAGAATGATGAATTTCAGGCATCCTTAGGGAGTCTTTAACATCAAGATTTCTTGAAAAAAATGAAATTCTTTTTTCATTTAGATTTCAGTTGATTGCTGATAAAATTTTGTCTTCTTTTTATTTATCTCAGAATGAAAGTCCCAATATGATCAGTGCATCTCATAGTCCTGCTATTTTATCAATCCCCTATTTTTTTATTTTTTAAATTTATGGAAGCAAGCTATCACCTTTCCCTTGTTTCTTTAGAATCCAATCTTCCTTCAATTTCTAATCACAAGTCCTTTTATTGTCATCTTTTTCTATAATTTTTTTCCAAATTGATTAGTTATCTTTTCATAGGTTTGGGGCTTATGCCATTCCTTATAAAAAGTCAACCAATAAACATTTGCTACAACATCCCCTTTTAAATCTGCCACCTAATACTTCATGGCCAGTTCAACTCAGAAGTGAATACCTGTGTGGACCACATGGTCCAGTCACCACCATTCTTTGTAATCTACAAGTTGCCACCTTTCTCAAATTATCATTCATCCGGGAAGCTAGGTGGTTCTGTGGATAGAGCACCAACCAACCCTGGAGTCAGGAGGACCTGCGTTCAAATGTGGCCTCAGACACTTAACAATTACCTAGCTGTGTGGTCTTGGGCAAGCCACTTAACCCCATTGCCTTGCAAAAAAACAAAAACAAACTATCATCCATCATGGTGTTCATTGCTTCCTTGGAAATATAGTATTGATTCATAGCCAAATGCACAGTTTCTCCAGAATCATAACATTGCCATCAGGTATTCCTCCAACCAATAATCAATCCATTCTGATCATATCATTCATCTTTCCTAATATGGTCTTGGGGATTATCTTTTTGTAGATTATATATATATATATATGTATATATATATATATATTTATATACTTTTCTATTACTTAAACTTCCCAGGTTTTTCCTATCACATTCAGTCATTTTGCAGTGTCTAGCATTCTTTCCTGCAGTGTCCACAGTGTAGAATATATCTTTAATCATGTCCTACTCAGGTCCTTTATTGTCTCAAAAGTAGCTAATAAACTTTTCCATTGGTAATCTGAAAAATATCTTTATTTTTATTTTGGTAAGGTATTGGGATTAAGTGACTTGCCCAAGGTCACACAGCTAGGTAATTAGTAAGTATCTGTGACCAGATCTTTATATGCAAATTATTTGAAGTTTTGTCCCTGACATCCATACCATTGATCCATATCATTCATACCAAAGATATATGAAATACATACCATATTAGTCTTATGACCTTTTCCTGGAACCAGGGACTCAATATTCATCTATTTGATGATCTCTTTTTCTTTATTACAGTTCAATGTATTCAGAAACCTAACACAGGATGCTATACCATCAAATTTTATCTATCTATCTATCTATCTATCTATCTATCTATCTATCTATCTATCTATCATCTATCTATGTATATGTATATCAACCTTTAGTGTTGGGACTTCCATTTCCTATTGGTGAGAGTCCATTTCATTTCATAGACCTTTGATAAAAGTACATTCTCCAAATGATGAAATAGATCATATAGAAATGACACTAAAGAGATTAAAGTTGGAAAAATATTTGGATTGTATTAAATATACAGAGATGTGATCTGAGCTGTGGCTAACACAAATGGAATGCTAAGGTCCAAGTGTGGTGATTCTGTCATCCTTGATGAAAGTTTGTTGTGATAATTTTGCAAATATTTTTCCATTTTTTTCTTTTTTTTAATGTTCATCCATGTGTTCATCTATGAATACCCTTAGTATGCCTTTTGCCTTTGCTTAGTTGGCTATCTTGCCAGAATTTCTTCAAACTAGTTTTACCCTCTGCTACTTCTTTTTATGAGACAATACTATTTGCAATTGCCCATCATACTTAAAAAGATTTTACATATCTTTTAAATCTAAACCAGCACTGCTTTGGCATGTAAGTAAAATATTTGTTGATTGAGTTACTTTAGGGAGTCTTTTGTTTTTATTGGTAGTTAAATTTCAAAATGAAATTATTCATTCAGTATTGTTGTAATTTATATTATTTTAATCAATTTGAAGAATTTCTCTTTGAAGATTTACTAAACAATAGTATTCAAATTCTTTCCTAATTTCCCTTAGATGCCTTTAATAATCTTGAAATTATTATGATCATTCTAATAGGTCTGTCTCAAGGATCTTGTTTTTAACTAGTTTGGATGATAATTCAGTGATTTTTTTAGAATATGTATTTAAAGGTGTTGTACAGACAACAATTCCATTTTTCATTCAGTAAGTCTGAATAGGGCAATTAAGTAGCTCTAGAAGGCATAGGCCATTGCCAGGCCTGAAGTTATGAAGAACAGAGTTTAAATCTGGCCTCAGACACTTGCTAAGCTGTGTGACCCTGTATAAGTCACTTAACTTTAGTGTGCCTCAGTTTCCTCATCTGTAAAATGGGGATAATAACACCATCTACCTCTTAGGGTTATTGTGAGGCTCAAATGAAATAATATTTGTAAAGCACTTAGTATAAAGCCTGTCATATTGTAGGTGGCATATAAATATTTATTCTCTCCCCTTCCTTCCACCTTCCCTTTCTGATGTCTTTCATCAGTCTTTCTGCACAATTTAAAGAGGAAATTTATAAGCCTCCAGTCAGGTGAGCAATTACTTTAATAAAGAAAGACAAAATCATCACTTTATACAATATGGTATAAAATGCTGTCATGCCCTTCA
Source organism: Macrotis lagotis (assembly GCF_037893015.1). Taxonomy (NCBI): domain Eukaryota; kingdom Metazoa; phylum Chordata; class Mammalia; order Peramelemorphia; family Peramelidae; genus Macrotis; species Macrotis lagotis. Next base: position 145,478,823 of record NC_133664.1, read on the forward strand.
AAATTTAAGTTATTTTAAATAAGTATCCAACAGATGCTCAATGTCAGGCTTACACTCTAAATGACTGATTTACATAATGATTTCGTGGGCTAAAATAGTCATTATCTTGTCACTGATTGGGAAGTCCATTCTCCACTACATAATATTTAAGTTGATTTTGAAATACTCTAATCCAGACTGAAATAAAAACTGAAAAAAAAAGAAAATTGTGAAAATAAAGGATTCTTTGTTTCTTCATTAGTTTGTCATATTATTTGAATAGTAATTATGAGTAGGTTCTATATTTATGGAAGTTGTCTAAAAGATTAAATGCTACTTGTATCTAATGATAAATATTTCAAGGGACCAACAATTTATTTGGAGCTATGCTTGCTCACTTTCATGTCATAAAACTGCATGGAAATATAGGTGAACCTTGGGCAAGGTCTCTGTGACACTCTACTCCTTTTCCCCAAGATTGATAATCTCTCTTCTACCTCTTAAGTAGAATTACCTATTTGAAATGGTATGGATTTTTTTTTTAAAAAAGGACAAACTTTGTGATAATATATTTATGATTTTAAATATAGGTATATATTCTGTAATTTAGTAGAGCTAAATCTAAATGTACCTTTCCTGGCTTAGCAATTCAAGGGCTTCTGATGACTTATTCTCATTTTTTAAGATAATTTACCTTGACTGAAAGTGAACCTATTTCATTTATTTAATCAGATTGATTTGATGAAGTCCCAGTTTGGTTATCTGATGATTTATCTTCCTTGGGCACAAAAATTAGTCTGCAGAGAATGGGACCTTGATTTAGAAGTCCATGCTCCTTCAATATTTGGTTTTATACCATGTGCAAGTCATTGAACACTGTACTTTAATTTTCTAATTTCCAAATTGAGGGGGTTGTACTAAGGTGATCTCGAAGGGCTCTTCAAGCTACCAAAGACTATGATTCTGGGATCCTTCTTTAATTGTTATTTCCAATTTATTGTTGCTGTGGATACAATTTTCTGCTTTTAAGAGGACACCAGATACTAATATGGAAGCAAATATTCATACTCTGTTTTGAAATCCTGTAAACCACATATGTGTTGGTGATAATGCTAATCATTAGATTGCACTTCTTGAGACACATCTGTAAGTAATGTGCAGATATCGGGTGATACTTTACGACACCCTTGTGAAGGAAGTAGTTTTTTTTTTCAGTTTTTCATGAGGCTACTTACCATGTAAAAGGGTAAGAGACTTAGTAAACACATTTCAAACAAAGACAAAAAAGACATTTTAAATTTCCTGACCTTTGTAAAGCTAAAAAAAAAGGTAATTCTATCTCCCAGTCAGTATTATTTTAAATCTTCACATGCACACAAGTTTTGTTCTGTCTTTTGTCTTTGAAAATAATTATAGTTCAGTTAAATTGAATTAAGAACACCTTTACTAGAATAATTGATCCACAGAGAAGTGTCATAGGAGTTCATTTTTATCACCATTGCTGAATCATTGTAAAATGAGTTCTCCCCCACCCTTATCTAAATCATTATCTTGATTTTAGTAAAGTCTGAGATACATGACTAGTCAAACAAAAAGCAATGCTTCATGCTATATTGACCTGAAAGTCAGGAATACTGTTTTGAGTCCTGCCTCTGACCATGAACCATTTATGCTTTCAGTGTCCCTGGACAACTCTTTAAAATGGGGCTATCAATCTACATTCATACTGTTTTGTTGAAATTACAGATTTAGAACCCTTCTTTTACACCAATGGACACACACACACACACACACACACACACACACACACACAAACACATACTCAAGAAAATTTGACAAGAATTTATATGTTGGCCATCCTTTGTCATAGGCAGTATATAAGGTTATTTTGCCAGACAAGTCAATAGTATATAAGGTTTTGCCAGACAAGTCAATAGTAGGTATTTTTAAATTCCTCAACATTTTATCCTTTTCTCCAATCATACCTTGTTTAACTTTAATCTGCTATTACTTCTACCATATATTCCCTTTGCTTATATTTATGTGTTTGTTAAAAGAGCTGGGGGAAAATCATGAAATCATAATGATTTGAGTCCACTACAAATTTAGGTGATCTAATTTTAGTAATTAGATTAAAGCAGTGGCTGGTCCTGAAGTCAGGAAGAGTTTTCCTGTGTACAAATCCAATCTCAGACACTTATTGCATGACCCTGGACAAGTCCCTTATCTCTGTTTCCCTCAGTTACTCTCTATGTGATGTACTTTAGAATGAAATGGCAAACTGCTCCAGTATCTTTGTCACAAAGACCCCAAATGATGCTGAAGAGTAGGACATGGCTGAAAAAACTGAACATTAATAGTAGAAAGTCCTGGTTAGGTTTCCAGCAATCATTCTTCCCTGTCTGATTTACTGTCTTGTTCTCCAAAACAACTGTTCCAAACTTTATCTTCTGTTCTCAAGCCTCCAGAAACCCCCTCCCTCAACCATCAGCTGAAGACTTGGCTTTTATACTTCACTGAAAAAAATTGTCATTTGATGAGAGAAAAATTTGCTGTCATCCTCTCTTCATCCTTTTCTTACATTATTCAGACTCTATTGATATTACTTTCATTCCATTCTTGGGTTAAGAGGCAGAAATTCTTGTCAAGGTGAAGATTTCTCTATGCACCATTCATTCCTATTGTCTCTTGTCTTCTGACTCCATTACAGTTGTTCTCTATTATTTTCAATTTCTTCCTAACTATTGACTTATACTTTACTATCTACAAACATTCCATGTTTTCACATACCTAAAGAAGTCCTCATGTGATCCTACCATTCCTATTCACTATTTCCTAATTCTTTTGCCTTTTATAGCTAATCTTATGAAAACTATATACAAACATTTTCTCTACTTCCTGCTCTCACTGTCTTCTACACATTGAAACTACTCTTTCCAATTGCCGGTGATCTTTTGTCAAATTTAATATTTTTTTTTCACTTTTTATTCTTCTTGAACTATCCTCCACATTTTACAGGATTAATCATATTTATTCCTAAATATTATCTTTTCTAGGATTTCATGACACTGATCTGTCCTGGTTTCTATCCATTATTTTGTCTAACAACTGTTTTCCAGCTTCCTTTGATGGTTCTTAATGTATATCATAGTCACTAAAAAGAATGTTGGTCCTATCCTGGGTCTTTTTGATTAGTATTTGGATATTTGGTGATCTGATCAGCTTCTCAGGTTTCAAAATCTTTTCTGCAGATAATTTTCAGATTGATATAATCCACCTATGTCTTTCTCTTAAATTATAGTATTACATTATCTACTATCTTTTTAGACATAAATGGGACATCTCACAACTATATTTAAAACAAAATTTATTTTTCCCCACAAACTCTTATTACTTATACTGTTTCTTATACTTTGATGGCACCACCCCTTTCCTATTCATTATAACGTATAAACTCATCAGTATTATTCTTACCTCTTCATATTCTTTCAGTTCCTCTGATTCATTGCAAAGTATCTCATTTCTACCATTATAAAATCTCTCAAATATTTTCCTTTCCCTTTTATCATGACTTATACACCCTAGACCAGGTCTTTGTTATCTCTTTGGTGGATTGCAATAGCTTTTTCAAAAATTATTCATTTATTTTTCCAAAAACATGTGAAGTTAGTTTTCAAAAATCATTTTTTGGTAAGCTTTTGAGTTTCACATTTTCACTACTCACTCTTCCCTCCCTCTTCTCCCTTACAGAGCACAATATAATACAGGTTATCTATGTGTAACTATGTAAAATATTTCCATATTAATCATGGTGTGAAATAATCAGAACAAAAAGAAAAAACTGAGGGGGACAAAACCATAAAACATAAAACAAATTTTAAAAACTAAGCAGAGTAAGCTTTGGTCTGCATGTCTTTGATTATTTTACTGCTGAGATGAGCAAGTCCATCACAGTTGATCATCAAACAGTATTGCTATCAATGTGTTCAATGTTCTAGTTCTGTTCACTTCACTCAGTATCAATTCATGCAAGTCTTTTCAAGATTTACTAAAGTCCTGCCTCTCTTGATTTTTTACAGATCAATAGTGTTCTATCACATTCATATATCACAATTTGTTCAACCATTCCCCAATTGACGGGCATCCCCTCAATTTCTACTTTTTTGCCTCTACAAAAAGAGATGCAATGAATATTTTTGTACATGTGGGGTTTTTTAACCCTTTCTTGTGATTTCTTTGGGATACAGACCTAAGACTAGTGTTTCTGGTTCAAAATGTCTGCACAGATTCATTGCCCTTTGGACATAGTTCCAAATTGCTCTCCAGAAATATTGGATCAATTCACAAATCCACTAATAATGTATCAGTGTCCCAGTTTTCCCACATCCCTTCCAACATTGATCATTTTCCTTGTCATATCAACAATCTGATAGGTGCAAAGTGGAACTTCAGAGCTGTTTAATATGCATTTTTCTAATCAATAACAATTTAGAGCATTTTTTCATATAACTAGAGATAGTTTTAATTTCTTCATTTGAGAACTGCTTGTTTATATCCTTTGACCATTTATCAATTGGACAATGACTTGTATTCAATAAATTTGAATACAGTTCTTTAAATATTTTAGAATTCCATCCTTTGCCAAAAATACAAGATGTAAAAATTGTTTGCCAATTTACTGCATTCCTTTAAATCTTGGTTACAGTGGTTTTGTTTGTGCAAAAACTTTTTAATTTAATGTAATCAAAATTATCTGATTTATTTTTTTATAATGTTCTCTATCTCTTCTTTGGTCATAAGCTGTTCCACTTGCCATAGATCTGACAGATAAATTATTTCTTGGTCACTTAATTTGCTAATATTACCTTTTGTATTTAAATCCTGCACTCATTTTGACCTTATCTCAATAGAGGGTATGAGAGTTTGGTCTATGCCTAGTTTCTGCCATACCATCACCCAGTTTTCCCAGCAGGTTTTATTGAGAAGCAAAATTTTATCCCAGAAGTTGGAATCATTAGGTTTATCAAAGAGTATTTTTTTTCAGTCAATACATAGTCATTGATCGATGTATCTTTTTTATTTTTCTTTACTTTTTTTTGGTTTTTGCAAGGTAATAGGGTAAAGAGACTTGACCAAGGTTACACAGCTAAGTAATTATTGATTTTCTGAGGTTGGACTTGAACTCAGGTCCTCCTGACTCTGGTACTTTATCCACTGAGCCAGCTTGCTGCCCCATTAAATCCTGTTTTTGGGGGGCCCAATCTATTCCATTGATCTGCCACTCTATTTCTTGAGCAGTGTCAAACAGTTTTGATGATTGATACCTTATAATTTTAGATCTGATATGGTTAGACAACTTTCCTTTTGCTTTTATTCCTTTGATATTCTTGACATTTTATTCCTCCATATGAATTTAATTACTATTTTTTTCTAGATCAGTAATTTTTTTGGAAGTTTGATTGGTATGGAACTGAATAAGTAATTTAATGTAGGTAGAATTGTCAATTTTATTATATTGGCTTGGCATACCCATGAGCAATTAACATTTGCTTATTTGGAACTGCTTTTTATTTGTGGGAAATGTGATTTATAGTTGTTTTCATATAGTTTCTGACACTGTCTTGGTAGGTAGACTCCCAAGTATTTATTATTGTCTTCAGTTATTTTAAATGGGATCTCTTTCTATTTTGCTTCTGTATCTTGTTAGTAATTTATAGAAATGCTGAGGATTTATGTGGGTTTGTTTTATGTCCTTCAACTTTGCTAAAGTAGCTAATTGCTTCAAGTAATTTTTAAAGTTTATTTTCTAGAATTCTTAAGTATACAATCTTAGCATCTGCAAAGAGTGAGAGTTTTCCATCTTACTTTCCTATTCTAATTCTTTCAGCTTATTTTTCTTCTCCTCTTATCATTAATGTTAATATTTCTAATACAATATTGAATATTAGTGGTGATAATGGGAACCTATATAGCAATAACTTGTTTTTTAGGTTTTTGTAAGGCAAATGGGGTTAAGTGGCTTGCCCAAGGCCATACAGCTAGGTAATTATTAAATGTTTGAGACTGGATTTGAACCCAGGTACTGCTGACTTCAGGGCCGGTGCTTTATCCACTGTGCCACCTAGCTGCCCCAGCAATAGCTTTTTAATGAATCTTTCTGACTTATCTCTCCTAGCTCCAATTTGTCTTCCACTCAGGTGACAAAATTATTTTTTCCAGTGGCTCTCCCTATTTTAAACATCACTTGTCTGCCAAGTTGATTTTTCCCCTGTAGCATAGGTTTAGTCAAGTTACCCCCTGGCACCAATTTAATGACTTCCAGTTGCTCCCTGTTACCCCGAGCATCCAATATAAATTTCTCTGTTTGGAATTTAAAGTAGTACATAACCTGATCTTTTCCTACCTTTCTAGCCTTTTTACACTCTGCTTTCTTATATAATGTCAACAATTCTGTGTTTTTTATCTTCTTTGAAAAAGACACTTCATCTACCATGTCTGTTTTTGCACTGACTGTCCCTCACACCTGAAATATTTCTATAATTTTCACCTTTTAGTTTCCCTGGCTTCCTTTGAGAATCAGTTCAAATCTCATCTTCTCCAGGAGTTCTTTCTCAGTTCCCTAGCTGCTAGAACCTTCCCTTTTCAAAATATTTACAATCTACTCTATACATATCTTCTGTATTTTTAGGGTTTTTTTTTAATGGCATCTTTCCCATGAGGATGTAAATTACTTTTTAAAAAGTAGGGAATTTCTTTTGCCTTTTTTTGAAACTCTTGCTCATAGCATAGTGACTTGCATATATGATTAATACTTAATAAATTTTGTTGACAGACCTGTATCATCACCAAGCTACAGTGACTCACTGGATGGAAAAACAAACAAAAAGCTGTGCTATGTTTTCTAGGACAAATTACTAGTGGTTATATGTTGACCGCCTAACACCATCCGCCCTTATCTTCTTTCTCTTTCCATCTAATGTATAAAGGAGATAATTTGTTTCTGGGACATGGTTTCCAAGTAGTCAGAGATTAAATTTACTGAATAGTATTGTAAAGGGCTAGGTCATAACTCATCTATCATGTTTCATAGTTTTATGATCACATTTGATATTTTGATGAGAAAGCATGGACTATGATCTGTGGAAGGATTATTTGCCCACATTTAAAAATAATTTTTAATAATCTCTCTTCAATGTCACATTAATTCTGGGAGGTAGTTAGTGAGATTATTATTATCTCTGTTCCTTCCAAGAAAGGAAAGTGAGGCTCTCATAAATGAATATACTTAGTTACCAAGGTTAATGCCATTCATAAGTGGAAAGGCTTTATTTTCCAGTGGATTTTTTTCCTCTGTAGCCCTTTTCTGTAGCCATTGGTGGTACAGTGGCTAGAGTGGTGGACCTGGAGGCTGAAAGACTCATTTTCCTGATTTTAAATATGGTCTCAAATACTTACTACCTGTTGTGTGACCTTGGGCAATTCAGTTAACCCTTTTTGCCTCATTTTCCTCATGTGTAAAATAAACTGGAAAAGGAAAGGGGAACCCAGTCCAATATCTTTATTAAAAAAAATGCAAACAGGATCATGTATAATCAGACACAAACAGCTAAACCACAAAATTGTTCCCTCTCTAGATTCTCAGTCATCTTGTCTAATTTTTATGTTTTGGCTTTTGGCAGAAAAAGATCCTTAGGTCTCTGTGATACCTCCCAAAATAGGATGGGGAAAATTGATATCCTGAAAAATCTTTGAAATTTTAAATGTTTATAATAAAGTGGATAAATTGATTTAGCAGAATCATTTAAGATGATCGGCGGATATAAATAAGATAATTTCCCCTATAGAAGATAAAAAAAGGAGTGCAATCTAATAATAATGAGGAATTGTAAAATAACTCATTAGAAAGTTCTCTAGCATTGAGCTTCACTCTATAATGTAGAACTTGGGGTGAATATAGGAAAAGTTAAGTTATTTTTTAAGGTTTGGGGAAATCTACCCTATGATGACTAATGGAATGAAGTTTCTTTAAGCCAGAGAGGAGGCAGCAGGGACAGAGATTGATATCTAGCTTGATGCTCTTATTCTAGACTGAAGGATATTGTATAGGCAGTAATGAGCTATTGTCTTTTAATGCTTTGAGATTAAAAGAAGAGGGAAGAAACTTAAATTACAGTAGAACTGATTGAAGAACAGTTTGTGTCTCTTAGGGGAGAGAGAACAAGGGAAAATAGATTTTGTTTATATTAATCTGTCTGGTTTCATGAAATATGGGGATGGTCTAGATGGTCTCTTTATGGCATTTAGAAGCAGTCAAAATAATTCAACCATCCCAGATTCACTAAAAACAAGATCAACAACAGCAAAGTGCCAGATTACCTTTTCCACCTATTGACATTAATGTATGTTTTCTTGTCCCCTTTTGCTCTCTTTACATTAGAAAGGATGGCATCTTGGTTTCTGTGAGATTTTTGTCAAATTTAAATCCAGATAACTATAATTTACATGGTTTAAAAGTTTCAACAATGATTGATTGTAAGAATAGTTGTTCAGATACATTGTCTAAAAACTGATACCATAACTTCTAGTGAACTATTTCTTTGGGTATAGTAATATTAAAACTTTCTTTATCTACTGGTCTTAAAACAATTACTTTTCCCCCCCAGAAGGTGTTATAATAACAACATACCTATATAATGTACCATAGGTTTTAAGGTTAAAAATTCAGTATAGAGGTCACTCATAGTTCTTGAGGGAAATTCCAATTTTCAAACACAATCCTTTCTTGGATGACTTTTGAGGGAACTTTTCTAGATCTGCCAGAATGTAAGTCCTGGAGGAAGAACTTTTGAAAACAAGAGGTCACTTCTATCCATGGTAAAGGCTTTCCTTATAGCCTGATAATTTATTAATCAATTATTAAACATTTTATTAAGCCCTGTGCATGGGCCCCACTGTGCTTACAGTGCCAGACCATAGTAGGCATAGATAGATGCAAAATTAAATCCCTTCCCTCAAGGAACTAATAATCTAATATTAGTCATTCAAGGAAAAAATCTGATTAGCATAAGAAAATAGATATAAGATGGGTAGAAATTAAAAAATGCCCCCCCAAACCTAGCTAAAGCACTAAAATACATCTGTGAGCTCATGATTTTACATCTTCCCTCCAATGATACAGTTTATATTCAACAATGATATTTGTTCAAGTGGAATGAACCTTATTTAGTTCTGTCCCCTGGCTTTTAGCGTGGAACAAAGTGATATACTTATTTAGGTCATTCAGATGTTAAAAAATAGAGATTTACTTATATATCCCAGAAGTTTACTCAATGAGGCTAAGTATTGAAGATACATCAAGTTGATTCATCTAAATGAACTTCTCTTGCTTAAATCCCCCATCATGATCCATTAGCCAAACATCAGACAACCTGGGACTCCTTGTGACTGTTTTATACTTAGGTGACCAGAGTCTGACTCTTTAGTTGTTCTTTGTAAAATGGGAATAATAACTGTAACTACCTTAAAGTTTATTATGAGGGATAAACAAGTTAATGTTTGCAAAGCAGTTTGAAAACTTTTTGAAAGTGATATACAAAGAACTCTTGTGACAAATATACCTAAGCAGGCATTGTTGGAATCCCCCATTTCTAGTTTCTTTTACCAAAAGGAAAATTGAAAGTGATAAATTGTCTCAAATAATTTCATTGTTTTATGAAGTTTTAAATGAGCAAATACTTTATCTTTTTGTTGATGGAATTCTTCTTTCCAAATGAATTTTAAAGGTTTTTTTTTAACATCTGAAACCTGCTGACCTATTTTGCTTTATCATATGGATTTTGAATGTTAAGGAATGTACCTGAAAATATGACTAATGACTGATCAGATAAAACAATATTTGGCAGAACCTTAGTTTAATGGTATGCGCCCAAGGACATCTACTTACATTGGGCATAGTTTGGAGATTCTGAAATCTGATTTTCATTGTCTCCCTACAGCTATTGGGTAACTTATGTTCTAGCCTTGAAATAACATGTGGCACTTTTGTGGCCTGTTATATATTGGATGATACATCTTCTGATCAAAGTGTCAAGTTACAGGATAGATTTAGATGAAGAATGGTCAGATCCACTAAAAAAGACTCAGGTACTCTAAAAACACAAATAAAGGAGGAAAATTTCCCCATTCTCCAAAAGTTCTCGGGGTCTTAAGATTACCATTTTGGAACTGAAAAACCCCCAGAGGTCATCTAGTCAGTCATCTCAAGTAAGGAAACTGATCTAGAGAGAAATTACTTGCTTAAGGTCACACAGCAATATGTGACAGATTTGGGCCTTGCATTTAAATCTTCTGAGTCCAGAGCCAGTGTTTTCTCCACTGCAAAGTAGGGAACAGTTCAGTTCAACAATTCATATTCTATGTGCAAAGTACTGTGTTAGTTGTTGGCATTTCAAAAAACAAAGCTGAAATGCATCTTCCCTCAAGGAATTTTCATTCTACTAGAGGAATACAACATGTATGAAGATATGTAAAAGAAAAATAGTTTGAGTAGTAAAAGTTCAATAATAATTGATATGATTAAAGAATTAGGAAAGGAAACTAGTGAATCTCAGATGTGAAGTGAGAATAGTGTATTTGAGGTGTGCAGATGGGAGATGATGGAATATTTTATTCTAGGATTATTTAGTAGACCTGCTTACACTGAAGTGTATATATGAAGAACAGAAATATGAAATAAGACTAAAAGTTGTCAGCTTGTGGAGGGCTTTAAATGGAAGGTTTTCTTCTCATGATACTAATTCCCTTATTTCTCCAGTAGAGGTTACTTCTCTTTCCTCACCCTCACCTCCCAGAAAACTATAGGCACTATTTTGCTTGCTCCATAGTTTGATCTCAAGGGAATTACTCTAGCCTCATCACTTAAGAATTTCTTTATCCATTGATGATACTATTTCCTTATACTTGCTGCATGTTGACACTCAGGATACTATCCTATGGTTAAATTTCCTTATCTGCTATGTCCTCTCACTGAAATTTTAATTATTTTAACTTTTTTTCCTCTGATTGTTCTGAACTGTTTTCTGGTCAGTGGTGGAGCCATTCTAATCACAGCAATTATTTTCTTAATGAAAGAAATATGAAACTCCATAGTTATCAGATATTAGAGGACAGAAAAGCATTAATTTTAAAAGCTGACAATTTCTTAAGAGCTCTTATCAATACAATGACCAACTAGAATTCCAAAGAACCATAGGCACTTTTTGGACATTGCTAATGCAAGAATTTGTTTTGTTTGATCTCCCATATTTGTTGCATTAACTTTGTGCTTCTTTCCTTTTTCTACTACAAGGAGGGTAAGAAAGAGATAAAACAAATGTTTATTAATTGAATAAAAATATTGGGGGGGGGAAGAAAATTAGAGAAAGTAAACTTGAAGACAACAAATATGTTTAGACCAAAGCTTTTTGAAATACTTTGTTTTTGCTTTCCTGAGGGATGTAAAAAATATTTGCACAAAATACTTAATTCCTTTACCACTTAAATTTTGGTGGTCATTACTAGCACCTCATGCTAGCCCTTAATTGCATGACTACATCTTGGACCTTCTTATCACCTGAAAATATTCTACTTCCTAGGTCATTACCATAAACTACCTTTCTTTTTATGTATTTACTTTTTGGTTGTATTTTTAGCTTTTATTTTAAATTTAAATACAAAAAAAGAAAAGAAAAACTGTCATGTGCTCAACATAATGAGAGAATTCAAAATATAGGGCAATAAATTTCCATTTCAAGAAATTTTATGTTGGAAATACTATATAATGTGTTCAAAATTGTCCATCCTTTCTTTGCTTCCTTGTAGGTTTTCTTTTGTTCTCTGCTGTACTCTATTTCTTTCCCCTCTCCCTCCATGGGGAGCATGAATATTTATACACACACATATAGATATGCACACATATATAGAAATACACACATACATACACATATATGAATCTATATATGTGTGTGTATATGCATATATTTTCATATATATCACATATTCACACATTCCCAATATACATAACATATAGGCATAGATACATATAAATACTTTACTTATATAATTATATACATTGATAGATATATAAATAGACCGTATTGTGCTTATTTCCACTTGACCTATTTTCTCTGAAGGAGGATAATGTTTTTCCATATTTTTCTAAATCCATCAGCTCTTCATTTTCTCTACTATAGTAATATTTTTACCTCATGCTAGTTATTTTAAATAGTCTAAAGCAATAATATTGTTGACATAGAGTATAGTTTCACTATATTTCTCTTATTTTAACTAACTTTATCTTAGATTATTACTATTCCTCCTTTTTATTACATAAAAATTCTACCCTTGATCTTATTTTAATAAATTTTTCTATATCTTTTTTAGTATGTTTCCTGAAGGCAATAACCCCTTCTCACACCTAATTCTTAACCTATCACCTTTCCAAGAATCCTTCTCTTACATGTTTTACTATAACCTCCTTTCCCATTGATCTATACACTCTTCTATTTAGTCAATTATTCTATTTCCTCACTCTCTAATTCAGTGTCTTTCCTATCCTTGCCTCATTTCTTTCTGAATTTAAAAGGCTTTTTTATACATTTCTCAATATGTATTGTTCCCTCTTTAACCCATTCCAAATAAGAGTAGATTTTTAGAACTACAGCTCTACTTTGCAATCTAATTTCCTTTATATCAATTCTTCCTCTCATACCTCCTTTGTGTAACTTTTAAAAAAATCTTTTCCTAGACCATTTTACTTTTTATTATTCAAACCTACTTAACTTTACCCCAATTTTTCCTTTAATCACCCAGTTACTAATAACAATCTTGGACAGATGATTTACATTTCCTTTCCACAAATCAACAATAAACAATTTATATTTATTGAATCTCTTGTAATTAGTCTTTAATGTTTACCTTAGATTTCTCTAGAATTTTTGTATATCAAATTTTCTATTAAGTTCAATTCTTTTTGCAACAAAATCTTGAAAATCTGATAGTTCATTGGAATGTCTATTTTTTTCCTTTGTTAACTTTGCTGGGCATATCTTTGCTTGAAACTCCAGTTCTTTTGCTCTTTTTGATATGAATATTCTGAGACCTGGGGTCTTTTAAGGTAGCTGTTGCTAGGTCTTGCAAATTCTAGCAGTAGCTACTCTATTTGAATTATTTTCTTCTTGTTGCTCATAATATTTTCTCCTTAACATGACACTTTGGGAATTTGGCCTAAAGATATTCCTCCTAGAATCTCTTTCAGGTGGTGATTGGTGAATTTTTTTCTATTCCTACTTTCTCTTTTTGTTCCCCTCTTGTTTTCTTTTTTCTTTTGCTTTTAAATTCATTTAAGGCAGCAGGGTTAAGTAACTTCCCCAGAGGAAGGATTTGAACTCAAGTCCTCTTGACTTCAGGGCCAGTAGTGCTCTATCCACTGTGCCACCTAGCTGCTCCAGGACATTTTCTTTAATAATTTCTTACATTATTGTATCAAGATTATTTTCTTGATTTTTAGATTTCAGGTATTCTGATTATTATGTTTTCTCTTCTTGATTTGTTATCAAAATCAATTGTTTTTCTAATAATGTGTTTCACAGTCTCTTCTGTTTTTCATATTGTATTTTGTTTTATTATTTCTTGGTCTCATTATTTCACTGGCTTCCCCTTGCCCACCAGCTCTTCTTCCTTAGTCATTTTTCTCCTTAAGATTCTGAATTTCCTTTGTTAACTTTTAATAATCTTATTTTTCTTCGATTGTTCTTAATCTTTTTAGTTTTTCTTCAATTTCTTATTTTATTTTTAAGTCTTTTATGTGTTGTTCTATGAATTCTTTTTGAGCTGATAGTCATTTGACATTACTGTGCAGTAGAAGAGGTTTTTTTTTTGCCTCAGTATCTTCTTCTGAAGATGAACCCCTGTCTTCTCTATTTTCTCAGTAGCTATTTATGGTTGGATTATTTATCCTTTGCCTATTCATTTTTTAATTTTTTTTAATTTTTAGCAGTTTCTTGTTATATTCACCTCTCTTCCTGTGGTGTGGGGTAGGGTGCTTCTGGTCTCACTCTGTACTCCTTTCCCCCCTTTAAACTATAGTTGGGAGCCTTCTGCACATTGTACTAGAAATGATCTTACTCCTTAAGTACCCTCCAGTGCTTAGACCTTCAGTTCTTCCCTCTGCTTTGAACTAATGCCAATAGCTCAATTCTGCTGTAGGAGATCACAAGCCAGCATCCTCATTCTACTCACAGAATGTGTGCTGCTTTCTTCTTGCCCAGGAATCTGTCTGGTCTCAGCAACAGAGGTAGCTCTGGCATCCCTTATTAGCAGAGTTTCCCTCCCTTCTGCCACTCAGACACCTAACTCCCCACCTTGTCCATTACATAAGAATTCCTCTGCCTAAAGTTGAGGCTACCTCCTACCCTACCTGCTCCTGGGGCTTTTTGCCATTTCATATACACCCTAAAGTGCTTTGTTGATTTGTTTGTGGAGGAAATCTGGAGAGTTTGGTGTTTTCTGACTTACTCCACCATCTTCCCAGAGTCTTCCTTGTTTTTATTTTCTAAGAAAAATTAAAAGAATGTTTTGTAAATTCCTTTTCTCTTTATAGAACAATCATATTTGAAGGAAAATAAAACAATACAAAGCAACAATTTTTTCTGTAAACTGAATCCTCTCTTCATACAGGTTAGGGAAAAATATGTGATAGTTTAAAAAAAAACCCATAAGATACTTTCTAAATCTGACAAGAAATTCTGAATTCTTTTTGGACTGAGGAGGCAGATATATTTCATTGTGTCTTCTTCAGGATCTTCACTGGTTTTTGATAGGCTCTTGTGGTCAGCCTCCCTTTAAGTTGCCATTTTGTTTACATCATTATAATCATTCTAATCAAAGGCCATCCTTTTGGTTTTATTGATTTTACTTCATCAATTTGTAAAAAAAATTCTGCGTCTTGAATTCCTCATCATTTTAATTTCTTATCCCACCTTTTCATATCATTTATATTTGTTTTATATAGTTATTCCTCAATTGATTGATATCCATCCCTTTTCTAGTGCTTTACTACCTACAAATAAGAAAGCTATAAATATTTTTGAATGTATTTGACTTTTGTTTTTATCTTTTCCTTCTTGGGCATATGCCCAATGGTGATATTACTGGATTAAAAATGCAAAGATGAATTTTTTCATCTTCAAAATGAGATTCAGATTCTTCCTCCTAAAACACTATTGTTACCATGTCACTCCATTGTTCAAAAACCCTTAATAATTTCCCATTGTATATCCAATAGTGCTCAAATTTAAAGACTTCTTTGATCTGATAGTAATCTACGTTGATAACCTTATATCTTGTTATTCTATCAATATTCCACTCTCTACTCAATTGGACAACATAGCATTAATGGGACATTACCACAGAAAGAGAACATTATATTACCTCTGCATGGCAGACTCTTATGTCATTTTTTTCCCTTTAAAATCCTATCCATTCTTCCTGTCTTAAATGAGATTCCATTTTCTTCATGCTTTATTTCCTGATGTGCCTACCAAGAAGCAATTTCTCTTTCCTGTTAATTCCAATAACTCCAATTAATACTTCTTTTATGAATTTGAGATATATACTTTCTTCTAAGGATAGAGCATAGGGACTAGGTTCATAATTTATTGGTATAGAAATCTGTCAGGTGAAGAAACTACCTCTACCAATGCAGGTAGATACTTTCTCAACTACTTAAATTCTTACATGCCTGCCTAGAGCTTCCTGGCAGAAAGTCTCCTGGTCCATCCCCTGAGTCACCTCCTCCCCAAGTTCTGCTGCTTTTCTCTAGAACTTGCCCCTCCTTAGTGAGAGGAGAACATTGTATATAGTTCAGAACTTGCTCATCAAGGTCATGATGATCATACTTCCAGCACTAGCAAAGATGAAGATTAACCTGAAGTCATGGATCAAGATAAGTATAATGAGGTCACTATCAGAAGGAAATGAGTTCATGAATCATAATGATGAAAAGAGAGAGAACAACAAGGTCAGAAAGTCAGGTTTCAGTGTCCAATTTGTTGATGCTCCTGCAAATCATTAAAGAAGAGGAAAAAGATGATTGAATTAACACCACTTCAAGTTATGGTGCTTAGAATGGCAGATCAGGAAATTCATGAGGAGGGGCAAAAAACAGAGGAATTTTCAGAGGATAATGAGTCAGAGAATACAACACAGGAGAATCACAAAGAAGCATTTCTTCTGGATGGGACATCATCCTCTCCTGTTTCCCAGCAACAACAACCACCTCCACTTTAGCTCCTCCTACTCATATATAGGCATTTCCTATACCAGGACCACTCCCTCTTGGACCACTACTTGCTCCATCATTATGGCCACCTGAACCATCCACTGGTCTTCCTTCTGGTCCATCTTCAGGAGCTTCTCTATTCTTAAGATCAGCTTAAATGCCAGGGCTTTAACCCAATTTTAACCCAGTCCTTCTCCATGAGGACTGCCACTGAAGCTACTTTTCTCAGCATCTCCAAAGATCTCTCTTCTTCATCCTGGTATGATGGCCCCCTTTTAGCAACTTCACTTGGACCTGCTCCACCTGGAAATTTTCCCACTCTCTTGCCTAATCCAGGGGTTTTAAGTGCCCAACCCAATTTGGTCCAGAGACCTTAAGTGGGTGTTACCAGTGCAGCCAATATTGAAAAGAAAGTCACAGCAACTATTAGTGCCAAGTCATGAACCACTAATCCCAAGGAAGAAATGACCAGTTTTGTGCCAACTGTATTGAGGGTTCAATGAGAAAACAAAGGAGCTACTACTGCTCCACAAAGTTAAGTCAGTAGAAGATTCTACTATACCCTTTACCAAAACTATCCCTAAATCTGGCCTCCTGTTTCAGCACAAACCAAGGATGATGTATCTGAAGCTTTCAAGAAAAAGAAGTCCCTTCATGAAAGAGCTATTGGAACAACCTATGATGTCAGGAAAGGGTTTAATCCCACATATCTATATGAAAAAAAAAACATGGTTCATAGAGGAAGGAGTTTTTATGTACTGGATCTGAGGGAAGAGTAGTTAGCTTTTAATCTGTCAGAACATTTCCTAACTTCAGTTCAAGAATTTACTTAATATTCTTCACTGCACAGAAGAAAAAGATGTTTCATTCAGAGAAGACTAGTAAGTTTCTATAAGCAATGTGCCTTCATATCTCTACCATACCCACTACCAACACCTTTTTCTTTTCTTTCATTGGAGGCATTAAATAGATAGTAGTGTCTGCACGTTTATTTTTGAAATCCTTTTCTAAATTGGGTTGTGGAGATTTTTGTCAGAAACTAATGCATTTTACCCAATGTCTTTTTTTGGGGGGGGTGATTTTATTATTATTTTCTTTTTAAACTGTCCTTATAAATATTGTGTAAGGTTTTACCTACAGTAATAATTTACTTAGCTTAATTTCCCTACTATGAATAAGGATGTCTGGGAGAGAAAGCTCTCTCTCTCTCTCTCTCTCCCCCACATATATAAATATATATGTATATATTATATATATGTGTTTTTATACGTATATAAATATATGTAGTAATTAAGATGAATTCACAATAAAAAAGTTTTGACTGTGTCTCATGAAAGAAATAAATGTTCCACAAAACAAAGAAAAAGCAAAAGAATAAAATGGAGAAAGGCATAAATATTATACATTCTTTTCATAGCATAATGCAATAAAATTATATTCAGTAAAGGATAGATTAAAAATAAATTGGAGGGCAGCTAGGTGGCATAGTGGATAAAGCACCTGCCCTGGAGTCAGGAGTACCTGGGTTCAAATCCAGTCTCAGACACTTAAAAATTACCTAGCTGTGTGGCCTTGGGCAAGCCACTTAACCCCATTTGCCTTACAAAAAAAAATCTAAAAAAAAAAATAAATTGGAAGCTAAATAATCTCACCTGAAAGAAAGAAATAGGTCAAAGAATAGATCATAGAAATAATCAACAATTTCATTAAAGAAAAATAAGAAGACAACATATCAAAATTTATGAAAATCAACTAAAGTACTTTTGAGAAAATTTATTTCTCTAGATTCTAACATCAAAAAAATAAGAGAAAAAGCAGATCAACAAATTAGACATTTAAATATATGTATATATTATATCTACATACTATATCTATATATGTATATATATATATATATATATATATATATATATATATATATATATATATATATATATGTACTCAGTCTAATACAGTTGTCCCAGCTCTCTGAAATGCTGGTAGGACCTGCTTCCATCAAGGTTTTCCTCTCACAAAGTTGTTAATGTGTACATTGTTCTCTTGGTTCTATTCCCTTCAATCAGGATCAGATTCTGACCATTTATGTGTGTATGTATATATTATAATATAGATATAGATATAGATATAGATATAGATATAGATATAGATATAGATATACCAAATAAAAATGTCCAGGTAAGCACCAAATCAGAAATCCTGATAACCAAAGGTGAGATTAAGAAGATTGAAAGTAAGAAAATTGTTGAGCTAATAAAACTAGTGCTCGAAAAAAAATCATTAAGATAAACCATTTAATTTTATTTCAAAAAAGAACCCTAAATTTCCAGTATTAAAATGAAAAAGATGAATTTATCATCAGTGAAGAGAAAATTAAAACAATCATTAGGAAATTTTTGCCCAATTATATGCCAATAAATTTGATTTTCTAACCAAAATCTTTGTGAAAATAGAAATTGCAAAGATTAACAAAAGACAAAATAGAATACTAAAAAACTCCATTTTAGAGAAATTGAACAAGCCATCAGTGAATTTTCTAAGAAACATTTAAAGAGCAATTAATTTCAATTATATATAAGCTATTTGGAAAAAAACAAGTGGAGTCCTACCAAATTTCTTTTAAAACACAAATATGGTGCTGATACCTAAACCAGGAAGAGTTAAAAAAAGAGAAGGTAAACAAAATAATTTACTACAGAATAGCAACTGCTACAAAAATTTAAGTACTCTCAAAAGATTATAGCGATATGTCATAATGGCTATATCATGGCTTGGTGGGATTTATACTGGAATGTAGTATTGGTTAAATATTAGGAAAACTATCAGCATAATGGACAGTTTCAAAAAACAAAACCAAGAAACAGAATGAAGGATTTGTTTTCCTCAGAGAGCTTTCTTATCTCTTTTTTCCATATGGCCAATTTTGCTTTTTATTTTTTTTAATTTTTTAAAATTTTTTAGTTTTTTTGCAAGGCAAATGGGGTTAAGTGGCTTGCCCAAGGCCACACAGGTAGGTAATTATTAAGTGTCTGAGACCGGATTTGAACCCAGGTATTCTTGACTTCAAGGCTGGTGCTTTTTCCACTTCGCCACCTAGCCGCCCCTAATTTTACTTTTTAAAGCATTCTTCTCTTCATTAACTTTTTAAACTGTTTTATCCATTTGACCTAAGCTGGTTTTTAGCATGCTATTTTCTTCAGCATTTTTTTGGATTTCCTTGACTAAGCTGCTGACTTCATTTTCATGTTTTTCCTGCATCTCTCTCATTTCTTTTCTCAGTTTTTCCTAACTCCCTCATTTGATTTTCAAAAGTCTTTTTTGAGCTCTGTCATAGCCTGAGCCCAATTTCTGTTTTTCTTGGAGTCCTTAGATGCAGGAGCTGTGGTTCCTCATCTTCAGATTGAGTATTTTGATCCTTCTTGGGCTCACAGGCAAAATATTTCTCAATGGTTTTCCTCTTTTTCTCTGCTTGTTCATTTTCCCAGCCTTAGCCTGTTTTGGGGGTGCTTCCTGAGCTTTTGGGACACTCCCACAAGGGTCTCAGTGTGTGAGGCTCTGTCCTCCCTCCTGGTCTGTGAATGACCGCAAGTGCAGCCCTCTGCCACTGGGCTGAGGTGGGGGGGCCCTGCTGTTCTATGGGGGGGCCTAGACCCTGGTCAGGATCTGAATGTGGTCAGAGTCCCAGAGTCCTGTTCCAGGGGCAGAGGACAGAGATCAGCAGTCTCTCTCTCTTCCTTCTGCTCCCTAGGTTTAATGGGCTCATGCCCTGGGGGCTCCTGCTTACTGGCTCCACCTGCTTTTGTTCCTGGAACTCTGCTGAGCTGGCCATGTGGCTTGCTGTGTGCCCTGAGGGCTGGGCTCCACGTGCTCCCTCTGGCAGAGGTCCCCCACTGTTCCCCCAATTTGTGCCCTCTGCTTCCTGGGTGTAGATCAGGAGACTCCCCAGCTGCTGGGAGCTGCGGCTCCCAGCGCCCTGGAGCTGCCTCTGGGAGGCTGAAGTTCTTTTGCTCTGGCGGGCCACCCCTCTGGCAGGCCGCCACTCCGACCCTGGGTTGCAGAGCCTTTCTGCCCTTTTCCAGGTTACCTTGAGTAGGAGAACTGCCTCATTGGGTCCCTCTGTGTGTTCTGTCTCTTGAAAATTTAGAGTCCTTAGCTTATAAGTTTAATGAGAGAGCGCCTAAGACACGTTTTGTTCTTGCCTGAAACAGCAAAAAATTTTTGACAAACTTTATCACCCATTCTTTTTTTAATTTATTTTTATTCATGCCACATTTTTATTCATGCCACATGTATATCCTTCCACCCTTCCTTCCCACCCCCCCCCACCCCCTGGCAAACAGTCAGGTTAGCATTGTACATATATATATATTTTTGATAAACATGTTCACAGATTAGTCATTTTTAGTATGAGTAATTAGGATTAAGGGAAAGAGATACATAAGAGATCGTATCTATAAAGTGCTCATCAGATTCTGATGGGATTTTGTGTGTGTGTGTGTTTTGTTTTGATTTTCGTCCTCTGGATGGGGATAACATTGTCCATTGCCAGTCTAATACAGTTGTCCTAGCTCTCTAAACTGCTGGTAGGAGCTGCTTCCATCAAGGTTGTTCATCTCACAATGTTGTTAATGTGTACATTGTTCTCTTGGTTCTAGTTCCTTTACTCAGGATCAGATTCTGACCCCTTATGGTTTCTTATTCAGATTTGACCATTTATGGTTTCTTATGGAACAATAGTAAGCTGTAGTGTTCATGTGCCATAATTTGTTTAGCAATTCCTTAATTGATGGACATTCCCTTGATTTATAGTTCTTTGCCATTACAAAAAGAGCTGCTATGAATATTTTGGAATATGTGGGACATTTCCCTTTTTTTAAAAAAAATAATTCTGGATATAGAGCTGAATTGGAATTATTGGGTTAAAGGGTATGTATAATTTTATTGCTCTTTAGGCATAGTTCAGAATGGTTGAATCCATTCACAACTATATCAGCAATGAGTGCATCAATGTCCCAATCCTCCCACAACCTCTCCAACACTGATCATTTCTCCTTTTTCCTCATCTTGGCCAATCTGATAGGTGTGAGAAATACCTCATTGTTGCTTTAATTTGCATTTCTCTAATCATTAATGTGTATATATATATATATATATAT
This sequence comes from Macrotis lagotis, assembly GCF_037893015.1. Classification (NCBI taxonomy): domain Eukaryota; kingdom Metazoa; phylum Chordata; class Mammalia; order Peramelemorphia; family Peramelidae; genus Macrotis; species Macrotis lagotis. The sequence continues at coordinate 145,500,273 of NC_133664.1, forward strand.
ATTTAATTTCTTCATTTGAAAACTGTTCATATTCTTTGACCACTTATCATTTGAGGAATGACTTGTGATCTTATAAATTTGATGCAATTTTCTATATATTTTAGTAATGAGACATTTATCAGAGCTCCTACTTGTGAAGATTGTTTCCCCAGCTTTCTGCTTTCCTTCTAATTTTGACAGCATTGATTTTATTAGTGCAAAACTTTTTAAATTTAATATAGTCAAAATTATTCATTTTGTAGTTTATAAAGTATTCTAATTTTTGTTTGGTCAAAAATTTATCCCCTTTCTATAGATCTATAGATTTCTTGGTCTACTAATTTATCTATGGTATCACTATTTATTTCTAAATCCTGTACCCATTTTTACCTTATTTTGGTATAGGGTGTGAGATGTGGATCTATGCCTAGTTTTTGCTATACGATTTTCCACTTTTTCCCAACAATTTTTATCAAATAGTGAGTTCTTATCTCAGAAGCTGTCTTTAGGTTTGTCAAACAGTAGATTTCTGTTTTGATTTACTGTGACTTCTTTTGAACTTCTCCTAATCCACTGATCCATTACTCTATTTCTAAACTAGTACAATGCAGTTTTGATGACTGCTGCTTAATAAAATAGTTTTAGATCTATTTAAGCTAGGCCACCTTCTTTATATTTCCTTTTCATCATGTCCCTTGCTATTCTTGCCCTTTTGTTGCTCTAGATGAATTTTATTTCTATTTTTTTCTAGCTCGGTAAAATAGCTATTTGGTACTTTGAATGGTATGGCACTGAATAAGTAATTTAATTTGGAAAGAATTGTCATTTTTATTCTATTACTTCTACCTAACCATGAGCAATTGACAATTTTCCAATTATTTGGATCTGACTTTATTTGAATGAGAAATGCTTTACAATTGTGTTCATTCAGTCTTTGAGTTTATCTTGGGAGGTAGCTTCCCAAGTATTTAATGTTATCTATAAATATTTTAAATGGAATTTCTATCTCTTGCTGGTAAGCTTTGTTGCTCATATATAGAAATGCTGATGATTTATTTTTCTGCTACTTTTCTGAATTTGTTATTTGTTTCAAGGAGTTTTTTAGATGATTTTCTTGGGCTCTCTAAATATACCATCATATCACCTGCAAAGAGTGAAAGCTTTGCTTCCTCACTGACAATTGTGATTCCTTCAATTTCTTTTTCTTCTCTTATTGCTATAGTTAGCATTTCTAATACTATATTGAATAGTAATGGTGATAAATGGGTACCCTTATTATATATAATATATAAATATATAATATATATATATATATTTATTGGAAATACTCTGAGTGTAAAATTTGTTCCTAAATTTTCTAGAGTTTTAATAGGAATAAATGTTGTATTTTATAAAAGGCTTTGTCAGCATCTATTAAAATAATTATATGATTGTTTTTTGGTTTTGCTTTTGATATGTTTAATTACGTTGAGTGTTTTCCTAATGGTTTCCATCCCTGCCTACTTGGTATAAATCCTACCTGATCATGGTAAATTATCCCAGTAATAACTTGCTGTAGCCTCATTGCTGAAATTTTATTTAATATTTTTACATCAATATTCATTAGGGAGATTGCTCTAATTTTCTTTGTTTTGGTTCTTCTTGGTTTAGGTGTCAGCACGATGTTGGTGTCATAAAAGGAGTTGGCAGAACTCCTATTTTTTTTAAAATAGTTTATGTAGAATAGGAATTAATTGTTCTTTAAATGTTTGATAGAATTCATTTGTATATCTGGACTAGGAGCTATTTTTCTGAGGGATGGTTTCCTCAATCTCTTTTTCTGAAATGGGGTTAAGTAATTAATTTCCTCTCCTGTTAATCTGAGCAGTTTGTATTTTTGTAAATATTCTTCCATTTCACTCAGGTTATCCAATTTATTGGCATACTGTTCAGCAAAGTAACTCCAAACTATCTCTTTAATTTCCCCCTCATTGGTGGTTAGTTCACCCTTTTCATTTTGGATACTGGTAATTTGGTTATCTTCTTTCTTTTTTAAATAAGATTAACGAGAGATTTATTTTATTGACTTTTTCATAAAACCAACTCTTAGTTTTATATATGAGATCAATGTTTTTCTTGCTTTCCATTTTATTAATCTCTCTCCCTTGATTTTCAGAATTTCTAATTTGGTATTTAATTGGGGTTAATTTGTTCTTTTTCCTAGCTTTTTTAGTTGCATATCCAATTCACTGATGTCCTGTTTCATACAGTCATTTAGAGATGTAAGGTTTCCCCTCAAAACTACTTTTGCTGCATTCCATAAATTTTGGTATGGTCTTATTATTATCATTTTCTTGGATGTATATTTATTGATTATTTCTATTATTTGCTGTTTGATCCACCCATTATTTAAGATAAAGTTAACTTCCAATTAGTTCTTGGTTTATCTTTACATGACCCATTACATATAATTTTTATTGCATCATGGTTTGAGAAGTGTGTATTTATTATTTCTGCCTTTCTGCATGTGATTCTGTGCCCTAGTACATAGTCAATTCATACATAGTCAGTTTTGGTATAGGTCCATGTACTGCCGAGGCATATTTTTTTCTATCCCCATTAGGTTTTCTCCGGAGGTCCATCAAATCTAATTTTCTAAGATTTCATTCACCTTCTTAACTTTTCTTAATTATTTTGTTGTTAGATTTACCTAATTCTGAGAGGGGGGAGATTGAGGCCTCCCACTATTAAAGTTTTACTGTCTATGTCTCCTTGTAATTCAGCTTTTCCTGCAGGGATTTGGATACTATACCACTAAATGCATACATGTTTAGTAATGGTATAGCTTCATTACCAATATGGCTTTTAAGAAGATGTAGTTTCCTTCCTTATCATTTTTAATGAGATTAATTTTTGCTTTTACTTTATACGAGATTAGGATCACCATCCCTGATTTTTTTTTTACTTTAGCTGAGGCATAATATATTTTGTCTCTGACCTTTTACCATTATCCTGTGTGTATCTTTTTGCTTCAAATGTATTTCTTGTAAACAGCATATTGTTAGATTCTGGTTTTTAAACTATTCTGCTATCTGCTTCAGTTTCTGGCTCAATTCATCCCTTTGACATTTTTTTTAATCAGGGAATTTCTTTTTAAAAATATTTTATTTATTTATTTAAGGCAACAGGATTAAGTAATTTGCCCAAGGTCATACAACTAAGCAATTATTAAAAGTCTGAGCCCAGATTTAAATTCAGGTCTTCCTGACTCCAGGGTCAGTGCTCTATCCATTGTGCCTAGCTGTTCCCACATCACATTTACATTTACTGTTAAGCTTGCTAATTCTGTATTTCCCTCCATACTATCTTTCTCACTTTATATTTTTCTGTTTCCTCTCTCATTCCTCCTCACCAAAATTTTACTACCTTTTCCCTTTTTACTTTTATTTGAAAAAAAATAATTTTTCAGGTTATTTTCACTTATTTCACCTTCCTTTTTATCAGTCCCTTCTTCCCTTTTCCTTCCCTTTCCCAGCTCCCCCTCCCCCATAGATTAAGGTAGATTTTTTTAGCCCAACTGGGAATGTATCTTATTCTCTCTCTCTCTCTCTCTCTCTCTCTCTCTCTCTCTTGGCTAAAACTATTGAATAAAATTTACTCAGTATTCACATTATCCTTTCATTCCCTCTAAAATTATAAATCTTTGTGCCTTTTGCCTTGGTGTTATTTATTGTTCTAGTACTATTAATCAGTTACCATCAATCACAGTTTGATAATTTGATTCTTTTATAAGCTCATATTGTTCTCAAGGTATTATCACAGATTGTTTACTTGATTGCTTGATAAGCATTATTGTATCAAATTACATCAAATTGTAATTATAATCATTTCTCCCTAATCTCTTTTCAATTATCTTTCAAGTACACTCATTCCTCCTCAAGAGTCAAAGTATCATTCAAAATCATATCATTTCTTGAACTATTTTGTCCTTCCCCCTGGCCTATTTTCTCTTCCACTTTACCTCCCCTCCCTACCCAGTGTACTTAACTCCTTGTTATGAGTAGCATGGGTTAAATCAAACCAGGATCTAATTAACTGCAATTATCTTAAAGATCTATAAGTACTGGAGGCTCTGGAGGTCTTACCTGAGAACTTTATAAATGATTCTAAGTTATGGGAGACACTGACTCAGGACCTAGCAGTTTATGATGCCATCATTTGACAAAGTGCTAAGCACAGTAGAATTAAAGTGGGTCAGAGGATAATGAGACACTTGACTTTAAAGTTAACACCCTACCTTTCTTCAGGGTTTTTTGTATCAAACATAGTGATGTCATCTTGGACCCCTTCAATGGAGAGAGAAAACTGAACAATACCCTGTATCCTTTAAGTACATTCCCTTCAATTATATTGATCCTTTATACTAAGAGAAGTAAAGTCCTAAGGAATCTTCCCTTTTGTGGTCTTGATTTTATAGTCTTGACCAAAATTTGTTTTGCTTTGTTTTGTTTTTTCTTCCCATTTTCATTTACCTTTTTTTATGCAACTCTAGAGTCGTGTATTTGGCAATTGAATTCACTGTTCAGTTCTATTCTTTGTGTCAGGATATTCTGGAAATCCTCAATTTGGTTGAACATCCATCTTTTTCCCTGATAGTATATCCTGAATTTCACAGTGTTATAATCCTAGGTCCTTTGCTCTCCATTATATACTATTCCAGGTCTTCCTGTCCTTTAATGTAGAGGCTGATAGGTCCTGTGTGAGTCTAATTGTGTTTCCTTTGTATTTGAATTATTTTCTTTTTGATGCTTACAATATTCTTTCCTTTATTTGAGAGTTCTGGAATTTGGTTATAACAGCCCTTGGAATTTTTATCTTGGGGTATGTTTCCTGAAGGGGTTCTGTGTATTGTTTCAATGATTATATTATCTTGTTTAGTAAATTTGTAATTTCCTGCATGTATGTGTTTTCCAGGTTCTTTCTTTCTTTCTTTCTTCCTTCCTTCCTTCCTTCCTTCCTTCCTTAATTTCTTTCTTTCTTTCTTCCTTCCTTTCTTTCTTTTTTCTTTCTTTCTTTCTTTTTGATCTAGGCTTTCTAGTAGTCCAATGATTTGTAGATTGTCTCTTCTGAATCTCTTTTTCCAAGTCATTAATTTTCTCTAAAAGGTACTTTACATTTTCTTCAGTTTTTTTCAGCCTTTTATTTTTTTGATGGAATCTTGTAGTCTTGTAGATTTGTTGGTTTCTATTTGTTCAATTTTAATTTTTAGGGTTTTATTTTCTTCAATTAACTTTTGTGTTTCCTTTCCAGTTGATTATTTTTATTTTTAATGGATTTGATTTCTTTGAGCAATTTTTCTTAATTTTCCTGCATGACCCATTTCTTTTTTCCATTTTTCTTCTTTCTCTCTTCTTTGATTTTTAAATTCTTTTTTAAATTCTTTGATGAACTTTATTAATTGAGTTTAATTTATAGCCTGTTTTGATACTTCCCCGTGAGGGATTTTTCACTGCTTTCTTCTTCTTCAGACATGGCATTGTTTTCATCTTTGTCTGTAAAGTAGTTTTCGATAGTCAGGGCTCTTTTAGATTTTTTACTCATCTTTATTGTTTTTAGCTCTTCTCCTGGGGTATAGGAAGTATAAATCCAAACTTTTTTTTATAGGACTGGGGTTCTAATATCTGGCTTGTCTTTGGTCAAGATGTTGCCCATGTGTGTCTGGTCTTGCCTTTGCAGAGGTTTTTTCCCTCCTTTATGTCCAAATTCTGACTTAGCAGGAGTTTGTCCTTAGTTTGTCCCAGGTTTCAGACTTTGTTTGGGGTTGGGAATCATCCCTGCTTACTTGCTGTCTAGCTCCCAGGACCTTTGCTATTGTTAAGCTGTCCAGAATTGGATTGCACTGTGCCTAAAAACCTCCTGCTGATTTTCCTGCTTTCCCACCTCCTGGGTTTTACTTTATTACCCTCCATTCTTAATAAAGATACTTGGATGCATAGGAATAAGAGGAACTTTCATCGATTATATATAGTATATAATAAAACCAATTCCAAGATCAAGTATGAAGCAAGCATGCCTATCATCCACACTGTTATTGAGTATTGTTCCAGAAATATCACCTATAGCAATAAAAAAAGAAAAAGAATAGACAATGAGGAAACAAGACTATATTCTCAGATGATATGGCTGTACAATTAGAGAATCCTAGAGAATTGACCAAAAATCTACTGGAAATAATTAACAAATTTAACAAAGTTGTAGGATATAAAATAAAAACACACAGATCCATATATGTTTATATATTCAATGAAACCCAGCAACAAAGTATAAAAAGATGAATTAAATTTAAAATAGATGTAGACAATATAAAATATTTGAGAGTGTACCTTCCAGGAACTATATGCACATGATTAGAAAACACTTTTAATACAAATAAAGTCAGATCTAAACAACTAGAAAAATATCAAGTACTCATGGGTTAGGCCAAGTCAGTATAATAAAAATAATTCTACCTAAATTAATTTATTCAGTGCCATCCCAATTAAAAATTAAAGAGCTAGAAAAAAATGACAAGATTCATGTGGAAGAGCAAAAGGTCAAGAATATCAAGGAAATCTATTTTTAAAAAATAAAAAGGAAGATGACTGTGGTCAAAACTAAGATGGCAGAGTGAAGGTAGGAAATCCTGGCAGCTCTCCCCCAAATCAACCCAAATACCTCTAAATAGGGCCTTTAACCAAATTCTAGAGTGTCAGAATCCATGCAATGACTGAGTAAAACAATTTTCCAGCCAAAGACAACATGGAGGAGCTGTGGGAAAGACATGTTACATTGGGGTAAGAAAGGTCACACAGCACATCTTGGTCATGGAGTGAGTGAATGGGTTCCAGCTATTCAGGACAAGCCTGTGGTATACATGGGTCCCTGGGGTAACCACGGTCTGTGGCAGAGCTGCAGTTTCCAGACACCTCAGCCCAGGGATTACCATGGATAATTGGGAAGTTCAGCAGGGAAATTCTACCATCCCAGAGAGTGAGTTTGGAGTCCAATCCAGCAGAGACCCCAGTGCAGATCAGAGCCCAGGGAACCAGGAATAGGTCTAAGGAGACAGTTTGGCAGGGAGCCTGCTGAGCCCATGGAGGCTAATGGGTTTGGGAGAGATTGTAGAGGTCTCTTCTCTCTTTACTCTGTATTCCTAAAACAGGACTTTGTTTCTTTGCACATACTCAGATCCAGGTTGCAGTCTGGGGCCACAGTGTCAGGAAAAAGAACTTTGCTGCCATATGAAGCAGGGACCCACCTCATGGTTCCACGTCAGGGATAGGAGTGCTTGCGATCATCCACAGACCAGAGCACAGTCTAGGAGAGCAGTCAGAGCCTCTCAAGAACTTGAAAGAATTGAGGTCCTGGGGAAGGGGGGTGGTATGCCTGAAAACAACTGCAAAAACCCTCAAAAGCTTGGGAAAGTGTGTCCTCTATGCTGGAAGCAGAGTTCCACCTTGACAAATAGTTAAAATCTGGTCTTAGGCTGGGGAAATGGACAAACAACAGAAGAAAAAGAATATGACCATAGACAATTACTTTGGTCCATGGAAGTTTAAAACACACACACTCAGAAAGATGAAAAAGTCAAAGCTTCTATATCTAAAGCCTCCAAGAAAAATATGAATTTGTCTCTGGCTATGGAAGAACTCAAAAAGATTTTTGAAAATCGAATAAAAGAGAGGGTAGAGGGAAAATGGGGACTAGAAATGAGAGCAATGCAGGAAAATCATGAAAAGCAAGTCAGCAACTTGGTGAAGGAATTACTAAAAAATATTGAAGAATATAACATCTTAAAAACCAATGTGAGTCAAATGGTAAAAACAATCCAAAAGGGCCAGTGAGGAGAAGAATGCCTTAAATGGAAGAATTGGCCAGATGGTAAAGAAGATAAAAAGCTCTCTGAAGAAAATAATTCCTTAAAATGCAGAATAGAACTAAGGGAAGTTGATGATTTTGTGAAACATCAAGAAACAATAAAATAGAACTGAAAGAATAAAAAAAACTAGTGGAGAATGTGAACTATCTCAGTGGAAAAAAAATTGACTGGAAAACAGCTCCAGGAGAGATATCTTAAAAATTATTGGATTACTTGAAAAACATGACCAAAAAAAAAAAGAGATGACTTCATTTTCCAAGAAATTCTCCAGGAAAATTGCAAGGAATATTATAGCCAAATTTCAGAACTCCCAAGTCGAGGACAAAATATTACAAGCAGCCCAAAAGAAATAATTCAAATATTGTGGAGCTACAGTCAGGATAACATAAGATTTAGCAACTTCAATATTAAGGGCTCATAGGGCTTGGTATGTAATATTCCAGAAGGCAAAAGAGCTTAGATTACAGTCAAGAATTAGGTACCAGAAAAGATAAACATGCTCTTTCAGAGGGAAAAGATGAACATTCAATGAAATAAGGGACTTTTAAACTTTCCTGATGAAATGCTCAGAACTGAACAGGAAGTTTAGTCTTCAAGTACAGGATTCAGGCAAAGCATAGATAGGGTGGATGGATGGGAATGGCAAGATCATGAGGGACTTAGTGATGCTGAACTACTCGAATTCCTACATGGGAAGATGATACTGATAACTCTTATGAACCTTCTCATTTATTAAGGAAATTAGGAATAGACAAAGCATAGAAGGGAGCTGAATATGAATGTATAATATAAAGATGGAATTAGTGGATGAGAAAGAAATGTACTGGAAGCTAGGGAAATGAGAGGTAGAATGCACCAGGTTATTTAATGCAAAAGAAAAAGCTTTTGCAGTGGAATGGAAGGGAGTATGGTGAGGTAGAATGAGTGAGTTTTCAACTCATCAGAAGTGGCTCAGCGAGGAAATAACATAAATAGTCAATTGGGTACAGAAATCTATCTTACCCTAGAGGAAAATAGGACAGGAAAGGGATGGGAGAATGGGGATGGGGGAGAGGAAGGGGCGATGTAGGTGACAGAAGAGACGAAAGATCATGAGAGAGGATAATCAGATACCATATTTTTGAGGATGGAGAGGGGAGGGTGAAGGGAGAGAGAGAGAGAGAGAGAGAGAGAGAGAGAGAGAGAGAGAGAGAGAGAGAGAGAGAGAGAGAGAATAATTTGGGGTAGGAGGGAATAGGATGGATAAAATACAAATAACAATAGCAACTGTGGGAAAAAATATTGAAGCAATTTCTCTGATGGACTTATGATAAAGAATGCTATCCATCCCAAAGAAGGAGCCTATGGTGTCTGATTACAGACTGAAGCACCCTTTTCCCCCTCTCACTCTATTTTTTTGGGGGCTTTGTCTTTCTTAGTGGGGGGGGTGGGTGGTTATGTTTACTTTTACAGCATTACTATTGTAGTAATATTGTAGTAATATGTTTCATGGCTTCACATTTTTTTGTTAGTTTTTGCAAAGCAACAAGGTTAAGTGGCTTGCCCAAGGCCACACAGCTAGGTAATTATTAAGTGTCTGAGGTCAGATTTGAATTCAGGTACTCCTGACTTCAGGGCCAGTGCTCTATCCACTGTACCACCTAGCCACCCTGGCTTCACATTTTTTAATCTATAACAAGTATCTTGCTTTCTTAATGTGGGGAGTGGGGCAGGAGGAAGAGAGAGAATTTGAAACATCAGGTTTTGGAAGTGAATGTTGAAATTTCCTTTTTCATATAGCTGGGATAAAAAAAATAAAATATTTTTTTTTAAAAAAGGAAGATGGACATAAGGGGGACTTTTGGCCAAGATGGCAGAGAGAAGACAGGCACTGCTCTAAAGTCTCCTGATCTCCTCTCATATATAATATGAGACAAACCTCTTAACAGAAATCCAATTGACAAAATACAGAAAGAGAAGCTAGGAGAAGAACATCTACCTCAAGGTTTGTCTTCTGGGATTGTGGGTGAGCCGGGGTCAGAGGGCAGATTTTGTTGGGAGCACAGGACAGGTTGAGAGCCTGAGAGGGACTAGCCTGATCAGCAATGGTGTGAGAGCCTGAGAGAGGGGCTTTCGTGTCTATACTCTCTCAAATACTAAAGATCACATTGAGGGTACCATATTATTTTTAGTAAGTTTTAATTGTTTTAACCTTGTTTGAAAGTGAAAAGTAATTTAGAGTAATTCAGAGTTTTCTTTTCCTCTTTAAAGGAGTTCAATGACCCAACATATGTTTAGATTCTAGCTTGTAAACCTTGTTCTTCTATTCAACTAAAATATGATCAATTAACATTCACAGAATCCCTATTGTTTTTTTTTTTTTTTTTTTTTTTTTTTTTTTTTTTTTTAGTTTTTGCAAGGCAATGGGGTTAAGTGGCTTGCCCAAGGCTGGATGGCTAGGTAATTATTAAGTGTCTGAGGCCAGATTTAAACTCAGGTACTCCTGACTCCAAGGCCAGTGCTCTATCCACTATGCCACCTAGCCTCCCCAAGAATCCCTATTCTTATAGAAATATAAAATAAATTTCTTTCCTTTTTGTTTCCCTTTCCTTGTTGACTGTTATTTAAGATAATCCAGGAGAGTGTCTTCGTACATTGTCTTTACTTTTGTCTAAGAAAACTCATAAGAATTGATTGTTATAGTAACCTTTGAAAAGAAAATACTTAAAATACTTATCTTAAAGTTGTCTTTAGTGGACAGAAACTAAACTTTAATGAGATTCAGACCATAAAGGATCAACTTCCCATTATTTGAGTATAGTAAAATTGTATGAAAGTTTTACAATATATGGCTTAGAGAATGATGTAATAAATTCTGTAAAAAATGTTAACCTATGCATTTAAAAATTCTTACCACAGGATATATAAAATTAAAAATTCAGAATTCTTTAAATGTGAATACAAGGCCACCTATGTCACTTTCATGCCTCACAGAAATGTGATTCAACACATAATGACCAAACAATGATGATGAGGCATTGAACCAAGACAATGCCTTTACTTTTGAAGCAAACAACACCTGAATTATTTACCCCCCTCAATAATATTACTGGTTTTCTTTCTCTTCAACTGCTCCAAATCTTTGTGTAGGGTCGGTTGAGGGGTAGAACAAGAAGAAAAAAGGGGAGGAATTATGAATAGGCATCAGTGAAATGCAATTTCTAAAAGTTTCACCTTAAAATCTAAGTTTATTCATATCAGAATATAGCTCCTGCATTCAACAACCTTATTCCCCTTAGAAATATTTATTGTCATATAAAGACTAACAAACTACTTCTGTGGGGGGGGGGGGGGCAAGATTAGGGAAAAATTGTAAAATTCAAAATAAATAAAGTCTGCCTTAAAACAACAACAACAACAACAACAACAAATATGTGTTTGTTTTTAAGAACTATTTATGGGGGTGCCTAGGTGGAGCACCGGCTCTGGAGTCAGGAGTACCTGAGTTCAAATCCGGTCTCAGACACTTAATAATTGCCTAGCTGTGTGGCCTTGGGCAAGCCACTTAACCCCATTGCCTTGCAAAAAATAAAAACCCAAAACTATTTATGTAAAGAGGCTTTATTTTTATTTGTAGAGATGTAGACATTTAGGCTACATCATTGTCTTATTACAGTCTTTCCATTAGTGGGCAGTGCAGACTAAGTGACTTCTAGGTGATGACCTCTACTGCTTTAGGAAGTCTCTGAGCAAATCCTTCTCAAAGTTTCTATAGAGTTCATGTGGATGCAAACAAGGTAAATGCATTTTTACAAATACAAACAGAGTCTGATAGTCTGGAATTATGCCAAATTTAATTTTGTGATGCATTTCAAGATTAGAATGTCTATGGATCTGGAAAGACAGAATAGTGTCTCACTACCACTGTTCTGGGACTTGCAATTGGAAGATATCAAGAGACAGATCTATAAATGATCCATTGTGAATGCTTTTACATACTGATGAGGAAATGTTGGTATCCTTTCTTGGCTGTACTCTGTAAATTTTTGAAACTGTTATAAGTGTTACTTTTTTTCCCCATTGGGATATGGGCAAGAATTATGTCAACCCCCCCCCCCCCAAAGATCTGAAGCAGTTGAAGGAAAAATAAAAGCAGTAATATTATTGAGGGGGTGAATAATTCAGTGAGTAGTTTAAAGTAAAGACACCCTCTTGGTCCATCTATGTAACTATCTATGTCTTGCTGCTTAAAGACTAGTATTTGAATTCATAGTTCCAAAATAGGAAATGAGAACTAGAACAATTGTGATATATGTCCATTTGCTAATTGCAATTTAGCTTATATTGTAATTATAAATGCTTCTCAAGAATAGTCCAACAGTTCTCTATGCTACAACTGGTAACCTTAAATTTATATAGCTAAGAGATTAGTGAATTATTATTTGTGAGCTTTGTTAACAGTTAATGTAAATTAATCTAATATTGATATTTAAAAAATTAGGTATTTTAAAAAAAATTAAATCTAGAACTTTCCAATATTAACTGCATATTCTAGCCCATATTAATAGTAATAAAGTTTTTAGAGAGTTTCATAAAATACCAATAATTAAAAATCTTTTTTAGTCATCTTTTAAAAGAATTTGTTCGAGTTCCCTATGCAACATCAATTTTTACCTTGATGGGGTTTTTTTAGGTTCTTGCAATGCAGTGGGGTTAAGTGGCTTGCCCAAGGCCACACAGCTAGGTAATTATAAAGTGTCTGAGGCTGAATTTGAACCCAGGTACTCCTGACTCCAGGGCTGGTGCTCTATCCACTGTGCCACCTAGCAGCCTCTTATCTTGTTTTTTAAATGAATCTTTTATTGTTTCCTCTAAGGCAGCAATTATATTTTTTCATTTCCAAAACATTTCTCAAATCAAGAAATTGAAGATTTTTTCCTATTAGTTTTTACTTATTTCCTATTTTGTTTTTACCAATTGAAATTGGCATATTGGCTCAAAGTTTGACTTAATCTGAATATATCTCTTCTGGAGGAAAAGAGCAACTTCAAATGAGAGCAACTTCAGTGTGTAGGTAGAAACCAGATGGAAATAATGATTTTGTATGCTATTAGCATTTTTGGCAACGTAGTTTAAAAATGTGCATTATCAAGTTGTTGGGGTTTCCCCCACCCCACCTTTTCCAGGAAGTGATTGGAAATGTTTTAAAACAACTTAGATCTAGTTTGCTTTAAAGATTGCTGTCATGGGTCATGGGATAGACTTTTTTATTTTAATTTGGATACTCTGAATTTATGCTTAGGGTCAATCTCTCCTTCCCTTCTTTTTCAGTCTCTTGCTTCTTTGTGAGTTGTTTCAGCTACAGCCTTAGCTTGATTGGGAAAGAGCCAGACAGAGCTTGGAAGTAAAAGTGCAAAATTGGGGTCAGAAAAAGATTGGCTGCCAGACATGGAAACAAAACCTAGGGTTCATTAGTTAAGTACTGACCATGCAGAGATATAACTCCAATTACTGACCTTAGTCTGAAATTATTTGTGAGAAAAGAACTCACTAGATAACTATCATTAGCCAAATGTAAAAAGTGAAACCCAGATTCTGTATATTTGTGCAAACAAGGACAGGAGGTGTAACTAATTGATGAAGGTTCAGATTATATACCTTTTATATACCTTAGGAACTGTGGGGAAGGTCATTTGTAGGAAAGCTATGGGATACTTTTAAGATACTCAGTCCTAGGGAATCAAGGTGAATACCTAGCTACCAAGAATGCTTGAGTACAAGGGAGTAACCTGGCCTTCGAAATGAGTACAGAAAAAAAAAATTTCAAAACTAGGCAGAAAAAAAATCAGTTGCTAGGGAACTAGGTTGCCAAGGTGAGAGTGAGCCCTGTGATAAGATACTGCACCAGAGAGCAGCTGTCCCCTTACATTTTCCCTGCCTAAGGTCAGTATTAGTCTGCAAGTCTGAGACAGGATTGACTCAATAGGTTGAAGTTATATAAGTCTAATTGCTAAATATTAAAGGGAACATAAATGAGGAGTCCCAGGAAGTTTAGTTCTATAGGCTTTAGCTAGCCTAATTGTTTTTGTATCTCTTCTCTCCTATCTTGTTTTACACACGGAAAATTTCATTTTGGGTAATTATTAATATTGGTCATCTCTGGTGATTGCTGTCATTTTAGATAATCCTTACTTAATATCCAATTTAACCAGTCCATCAATTCTTTAAATAAAAATGATGAAAATGTTAGAAGGAGTTGGTGCAGGGATAGCATAACATATTTTTATTCAGAATTTAAAAACCAAAATTCCTGTCATGTAAATAATATCTTTTAGATATGACAATTTTATCTTCATACATAAAGTGAAATCCAGTTTTCATATCTTTCCAAAGTGGGAGGGGGGAAAAACCATGAACAGGAAAATAATACAGCAAATAGTTGTATTTTCATTTGAAAAGTGTCTTATCAGATATACTATAAATCATTTAAATAAAGTTTTCAAATGGTACCTGGAAGAAGATGCATCCATTAAGTTCCTTACTCAATGAAATCTATTTCCAGAGAAAAGAATGCTTTTCGGGAATCTTTCCTTGAAGTTTCATTTGACAGCTAATTTGCTCACATAACATCAAAAGAATTCTTTTCGTGTGCCTAAAAATTTAAAGTGAGAGTAATAAAAAAATTCATGTTATTTCTTTTATAAAGAACTGTAACTGTAACAAATCTATGGGATAATTGATGAAATATATCTACATAAAAAGAATTTGGGTTGCTAAATACAATACTTGTGACAAATGGCATGTATTTAAAGTTTCTTCAGTTCTAGAATTGCATTCTGTCATTTTCCTCAAGAATAATACAAAATGTTGTGATAAAATGAAAAGGAGATTAATAGAAGAAATTCCTTTAAAAGAGTCCTACATTTTATATACCATAAAAGGAAGTTGGTAATGAAAACGTAAAGGTAATAGTGTCATAGTACATTCATTTAAATTTATCTCCAAATCTTACAAAGCTAGTCACAATTCCCTTCCATCATGCTAATTTGAAGCAATTCACATTTATATAACACTTCTAATTTACAAAGCACTTTTCTCATAGCAACCTAGTAGAGTAGTAATGCAGGTATTATTGTATTTATTTGAAGAAAACCAGGCTCTGAGATGTGAGGAAGCCCATTCAAGGGCACCAGAGCCAGTGAGTGTTGATATGGGACCTTAAATCTGTTCTTATTCTACACATGGTGATATTTGTCATAGCATCCCTCTGATTATGACTTATAGTCAGCATTTAATATTCTCAGATAGCAAAAAAATTACTTGAAAATGTAATCCCTAAGAACTTATATAAATAATTTTTAAATGTATTTGATTTTTTTAAAAAAGTATGATTTTTGCTGCTTCTGGTTTTTGAATGCTCTGCCCTTTCACAGATTTTCCTTGACTTCTCTCAAGATTTAAGAATATGGTCAAATCCTATCTAATCAAGAAGCACTTCCTTGGTTTGCCCAGCACCTCTGTCAGAATGCATCTACTCTGGTTATATATCTTATATCTTCTGAGTTGTTTGTTATGTTCTCTTCCCCTAGAAGGAAGCAAGCTCCTTAAGGACAGGAATGGTAGTTTTATATTTTTTCGTATCCCTAAGGCATGGTGCCTTTTACAGATGAGGAAAAAGTGTCAGAGAGGTAAACCCTTGGTTTTCTAATGAGTAAAATGAGGATAATGGTTTTAATGTGATATAGGATTTAAAACACTTTGAAAATAATATATATATATGTATATATGCACACACACAAACATATATATATATGTTTGTGTGTGTGTGTGTGTGTGTGTGTGTGTGTGTGTGTGTGTGTGTGTGTTTGTTCCAAAAGTCCTAAAGTCTTAATGCAGTTAAAGCTCCATTTTTGGGGCTCCTTGTCTAAAGCCTGTGTAAACTTTTGTTCCTGTTAAAGAACTACTTTCAAAAATAAAATAAAGAATAAATATGTATCTCTGTTTTGAGAAAATGACCTTAAATAATCAAGTAAGCATTTACTTGCTCTTCATATTCTAACAATATTTTCCAAGATTTAGGGTACATTTTGTCTCAAAAATTAGGTCTATTTGGCATACCCATTTCTGTGAATTTGTTATTTTTCTTATGTTATACATGTATATCTCCATCTATAGTATAATGCATTTAAAGAGGATCATAAAACTGAAGAAATATCAGTATTAAACATTTTTTTCCAAAGGTAGATATTATTTGCTTGTATAAATTCCATTATGATACCTTTTGGTCTCTACAAAGTTTATCCTGACAAGTAATCCAATCTTGACAGTTCCAGTGATTATTAGAAAGAATGAGATTACCAGATTTCATTACTCCAGTCTTGGTAACTGCTTGTGAGGCTTCTGTCCTAGACAGGAAGAAACTCTCTTTAGGAAAATATGCTAATATATCCTCTAGGATGTCTGCTTTTTTGGCCTATCTCACAGTGCACTGTTTAGTTTATTTATAAAGAGTAAAAGAAGAAGGTTTGCAAATGCCTCTCTGTCACCAAATATCAGAGCAGACTAGAGTTTCTGTCAAAATGTGAAGTTTAATACATAGCTCTATTTCTTTCTTTTTCTGGTGATATTGAATTTTTGAAATTAGTAAGTTAATCTTTTTATTCTTCAGAATTTTGACAATGAAGACAACACAAAAAAAATAGTGTTTTAGGTAGGAATAAGGAGAAAATTATGAAGTAAGTGAAGTTTTTCTTTGGTATCTCCTACCTTACTTTTCAGCTCCCTCCTTTTTCATATAACGGTCCTCCATGCACTTAAATGACACTGACAGTTTGGTGATTGACAATAACAAACTTCTTTATCTTCCCAAGTATATTTGTATTGCATGAAGAAAGAGGCCCAAATAAAATAAACACTTCTTCACTGTCTTCTCTGCAATGAATCCTCCAACTCACCTTGATAATAACATTTTCTCCCTTTGTTCTAGCTTAGTTAGGATTTTGTCTTGTAAGCCTTAAAAGTGTTTTTCATGTATTATTGGGCATTACAGTTAACAATATCACCATTTTAGTCCATAAGCTCCATGAATGGAGGGACTATATCTTTTTACTTCCCTTATCCTTTTTTTCTTGGTGCTCTGCACATAGTAGGCACTTGATAAATGTTGCATCAGTTTGAAATGAGGGTAAACTATAATATTAATGAATGAAATTAATCATGGAGTTTGGATCAGAACAATTGACTAATGAGACCTATATTTCAAGAAATGAGCAATTATCTTGGTGTATGTAAAATTACAGCATTTAGCTTTTGCTAATTTTCTAACTAGGATATTTTAGGCTATCAGATATATTATTTTTCTGTGATGGCTTATGAACCAGTTGATATGAGAGGAATATTAACTGTTTAGACTTTCACTTTTCCATCTATGTTATAATCATGTTTTAATTAACCTATCCAATACCTTAATGATATAGAAAGATGATAAAATTGCATTCTTGAATAATAGCCTTTAGGGGAAAAGATGATAGGTAAACTAATGACCTGTTAAGAAAAATATTGGGCCTTTATTGTCTTTCTTTAAAAAGTTTGGGTCAGAGAATGATATCAAGGCTAAAAAATATCTTGCTCCAAAATCTTGCTATAAATTAGTGGGAGAGTTGGGAAGAGTGTTTGAGGTGATAGCCTCTAAAAATACACTGAACCACTTTTTCCTTTGTGGCTGTGTATATAATCACAATAAGTGACCTCAGGAGATCAATGCTCTAGGCAATGAAGCAGATGGTAGACATATTCCTCTCCATTATCCTTACAGATCAGAAGCCTTAATACTAACTGTGATGGTAATACTAAATAATAGTGAATTAGTAAGTGTTTAAATAATGATATAGAATGTATTTAGAAAATAGTTTTTCCAAAAAACTTAAAAATAATTTTTATTACTTTCATTTTACCTGGTTTCAGGTCTCCCATGTTGCTCTTGTAGCTTCTCCAATTAGCCTAGAAATGTAACTAGCTGGTAGTTAGGTATATTTAAGACTAGATATAAAATGATTTGTAGCAACACAACTGGAAATGTCCTACATTTTATCATAGAATCATAAAGTTTATCATTGGAATTCATTTAAAATCATCAAGCCTTAAGTACCTCCTATGTGCAAAGCAGTAGATCTTGGAAAATATAAAGATATTGCGTGTGTATGTGTGTGTATGTGTATTATGCACGCATATGTATGCATGTATATATTGCATATATGCACACAGGCACATTTATTAAGATATAAAATGAGATTCCCCAAATGAGGAGTCCTCCTCATTGTGTTTTGGTCTGTTGACAATAAATATGTATTACCTCCCAAGAGTTTGTCCCAATCAGGATCAAATTTTAAAATTCAGTTTGTCTTAATCAGAGACAAACATTTCTAGAGTTTTGGCCTTAAGAAACAGCAAAACAGAATTATATTAACCTGCATATTTACTGTTATCTCTTAAGTTGTAGATCATGCAGGCATGTGTGAATGGAACTAGGAAGAGAGCCAGGACATCCAAAATGGAGCTGTAAGCTGGGGTTTATATAGTTTTGACTTCTAGAAGGCAGGATCTGAAACATTACCTTTGATTTGACAAGCAAAGAGGAGTACGCCCCCCCCCCCCCACCTTGGATGGGTGGGAGCAACCCAGTAGAAAGTAAGGACAACTCAGATTGAGACTGGCTTTGGGATGTGAGTAGGAGGAGGCAAACATCAGATATTCCAGGGAAAGGAATGCTCTATCATAAAACTAAAGACTTTCAAAGCATGTATCTGTAAGGGCTCTCTTGATGGTAATTAAGAAGGCAAGACTGTTCTATTTACAATTGAGGCTTTCTCAAAGCATCCTTTACAATTGCTAAATTGATACATATATATATGATAAAATTCACTGTTCACACAATATGTATGTATATACATGCCCACACACAAATCCCCCACACATAATCACTGACCTTGACAATCTCATAGAAAGAACTTTAGAGATCCAATAACTTAAAGCCTCAATTTACAGATGAGGAATAGGATCATAGACTTAACTCTAGAAGGGATTTTAGAGGTAATCTAATTTAATCCTCTCATTTTACAATTGAGGAAACAGATCTAGAGAGATTAAGATGACTTGCCCAATGTCATACAGATAATAAGTAGAAGAACCAGAATTCTAACTCAGGATCTCTGATCACAAAACTTACATTCACTTAGGAAGCCAAGAAATAAAAGTTTAAGTAATTACCCTAAGTCACTTGTAACCTGAATTGAAATTCAGATGTCTGTTTTCTGATTCCTAGTTTAGTATTTCTTACATAATATTCTTTTTCAGGTCAATTGAAAAATATACAAAATTTTATAAGGTGGCAACATTTTTATTCATATAAGAAAGTATTTAGAATTTTTTCATATTTTCTAACAAATTTCTTTCAAATAGCAGTGTAGAAATAAACAAAAGTTATACCTAATGTAAATGATTTCTCTTTGATATGATAAAATTCTTTGAAGATTAATGAGTTGTCAAGTAGGAAGAAAAGATAATACAAAGAATCCAAATAGATTTTTACCTTATCCCAAGATATGAAAGATCTCTTTCCATTCTCCTCTATTTTTATGATGTGACTTTTTAAAATTTAAATCATTCATGCATTTAGAATCAATTGTGGTGGACAAAATTATGTTAGTGTAACCCTATTTCCTATAATAGCACTTTTTAGTTTCCCTGGCTTTTCTTTTTAAATAAATTTATTTAGTTTTTAAGGTTCATCAAGTGTTAGATTGCTGAAAGTATTTCTTACACTGCTTATCTAGGGCAACTAGTTGGTAGAGAGGCTAAAGTGTCAAGCCTAAAGATGGGGAGACTTATCTTTCTAGTTCAAATTTGATACCAGATACTCTGGTCTTATCACTTACCTAATGACCTCAGGTCTTCATCTGTAAAATGAGCTGGAGAAGGAAATGTCAAATGACTCCAGTATCTTTGCCAAGAAATTGATTTTTTAATGTTTTACTTAGAAAACATCCTATCATGAAGAACTAGAAATAATTTTATCTTCTTTTTGCTAATGGTTATTTCCTCATTTTTCTTGTTTTTATATAATTTACTTTTCTAGGATTATGTCATATAATAATAATAGAAAGAGGCAGCATGTTTATTTATTTTATGTTTTTGTCTTACTGCCCTCCTGCCATTTGATCACTCTTTCTGTTTCCTTTGCTGGATCTTCATCCCATTAACTTTTAGTGTTCCAGAGGTCTTAGTCCTGCGTCCTTTTATCTTTTCTCACTATTCCATTTTACTTGTTGATTTCATCAGTTCCCTTGGATTTAATTACCTACTTTATGCTGACAGTTTTAAAATCCCCTTTTTCTGATCAAATCTCTTTGTGAATCCCAATTTTTCTTTTTCCAAATGCCCTTCAAACATCTCAGTGGACATCTTAAATTCAACATGTCCAAAATTGAACTCATTATCTTTTACCCTAAATGTCTGCCCATTCCATCCTGCATTCCAAGCTCCCAAAATGGTTTTCTTAAAGCTCTGTTCTGACCATGCTATCCCCATACTCAAAATCCAATGATTTCCTATGATGCTCAGGATCAAATACAAAATCCTCTGTTCAGCATTTGAAACTTTCATAACCTTTCAATAATCATTTTTAATCTTATTTTTAACTGGCATGCACTCTGAAAAGTCTCAGCTAAAATTTCACTTTCTACAGGAAACCTTTGCTTTTTTTATTTTGTTCTGCATTTTAAAATTTATTTCTTTTTATTTTTTCCATCAATATGCACATGTATATTTTAAAGTTACAAAATTTCCTTCCACCCTCCCTTTCCTCCCTTCTCCCCTCAGCAATGAACAGTCAGGTTAGTATTATATATATATATATATATATATTTTATAATCATGTTTACAGATTAGTCATTTTCAATGTGAGAAATTAGAATTAAGGGAAAGAGATACATAAGGGATAAGTTTTATAAAGTGTTCAGATTCTGAAGGGTTCTTTTATGTCTTTGTTTTTTGTTTTGTTTTTCTTCCTGTGGATGGGGATAACATTGTCCACAGCTTATCTAATATGGTTGTCCTCGCTCTCTGAATTGTTGGGAGGAGCTGCTTCCAATCAAGGTTGATCATCTCACCATGTTGTTTTTAGTGTGTAAATTGTTCTCTAGGGTCTGCGCCCTTAGCTCAGCCAGGAACCCTTTTCTGAATCTGCCCAATTTTCTCACTTTCTGTCTATTTTTTTTTGTACAATTTATCCTGTTTGAAGCTGGTTTGTACATAATTATTTACATGTCTTTCTCATTAGATTTTGAGTTCCTCAAGGGTAGGGATTATCTTTATCTTTCTTTGTATCACTAGCACTTAACATAAGTGATCAGCACATACTTGACACTTAATAAGTACTTAATGAATGACTGGGTTACAGTCACACACTGAGTTGATTTTAGAACTAGTGCTAGAATTTGGGTCTATTTGTCCCTTCCTGTGATATTTGTTGTTTTTGTTGTTTTTCTCTTGCATTGTAATGCCTCTTTATAGTAATATTTCTAGCTCCAGTTCCAAGGACTGTTGGAGAGAAAATGAATACATGTGTGTTTATGTGGGAAGTTGACTGGCAACTGAACCATGAGGAAGTGAATCTGCCTTAAATTGTTTTCTCCTAAAATAAACAACATTTTAGAAAATCTATCTCTTTAGACAAGTACTAAATTACTCTGAAGCTCTCTGAAGCTCAAAAAGTTGATAATTGTTTTCACTGGTCTGTAAACAAACTTACTTTAACAATTAACCCTTTGTTTATATAAATGATGAACTCAGCTAGGAAACTGTAGAAGATAACCACAGAATTAAAGAATAGGATAAAGACAGAAATATGTGACCTTCCCAAATTTATAAAAGGGCATGAATATGCAGATTCAGTGGTGCAAATCAACTAGTTAGTATAGGATAAACAAAATGCAAAGTTTTTGTATTTTTGGCAGAATGGTCTTATTAGGCATGGAATGGGGAAAATATTTAGTATGGTGCCTTACATAAGAATATACATTTACCAGTTCTAGAGTTCAGAGGACCTGGGTTTAAATGCCACATTTGGTAGTAACTACTTATTGGACCTTGTGGAAATCATTTAACCTATACCTCAGTCCCTTCATTTGTAAAATGTGGAGTTTCTATTAGATGGCTTTTCTGAGGTCACTTCCATATTAAATGTGTTCCAATTCCCTAAGTTTGAAGATAATCATTACTAGGTGGACCAAAGGTAGAAATTTCAGAGACTTTCTCTTAAGGCATAAAGGTTTTTTGGTAAGCATTAATGGAAGAATAACCCATGGAACAGCAGTAACAAACATATCCACTGAATTGAATGATTGAAATTAGGAGATAAAATGAATATAATAGTTTGCATAGTGACCTAAAAAAAGTGAGCACTTTCCAAATCATTTGTTTTGTAGCTGGGAACTGATTCTTTCTGCTTTGGTACTTCAAAGCTGTACCATTCACAAATATGTGTGTACATGTATTATTTTTAATAAAATAAGGGAGTATTTCTCTAGAAACAAACAATTTAAGAACATCCTCTATTTTCTTACCTGGAAATCTAAATGAACATTTGTATGGGAACATACTGTTGATAGCTGGGAACTCATTTGATCAGTAAATGATTTTAACAGAATGTACACTCATCCCTGGCTAGCTTTCTCTCAAATAAATTCATTCAATTGAGAGTATCACATTATTAAAATGCTGAAACAAAGATGCAGACAATCATTTTTTTTTTTGTCCCTGATGGCTCTGGAAACAGTGACCTTAATAAAAAAATTTTTTAGTGTCTTGGGAAGATGTATTTTTGAGGAAAGGTGGATGACCTAATAATCTTCTTTTGTTGATGCATTACCTGAAAAAGGTAGATTACTTTTCTGTGATAAACAAACTATTCCAAAAGCTTTTTGGAATTGTTATCAAATGAATTGAGACTCTGGTGCTTGTGCCAAAAATTTGCTAAAATGATATCTGCACATATTCCAGACTTCCATGACACTGGCTATCACAGATAAATCAAGAAGTTTTATAATTTTCCATAATTCTAACAAGATTGCCTGTTGGGAGCCAGGGTCTCTAAGCTGTTTGACACAGTCGCAGCAAGAAGACTCCAGGCAGTCACACTGCCTGATGGAACAACATTTCCTTCTTCAATATATATAGGGATTTCATGCATACCAATATTTATAGGTTTATTATTGATTACAATATTTACTCACCCTAATACTGGAATGACTATAAAGGAAGGATTTCAGAGAAATTCCTTGAATAAAACAGATTGTAAACTCTGTCCAAATTTAACAGGACTGCCTCTCCCTGAGGCATACAAAAGGCTTCAACATTATGAAATCTCTGGAAAACCCAGCACTGGGAATTCCAAGGTGATGCCAGAATATATACAGGGAAAACAGATACAAGATGGGTCAGATAGAATTCCAGGGAAATTAATAGTTTTTCCCCCCTTACCAGACACAGGAATATATGAAAAAGATGGTGATAAAATAGTTAGTACAGGTGACTGATATGTGAACTCCAGCAGCCTTAGTTTCATGGGAAAGAATAAAAAACTCACAGAAACTGTAGTTTCTACCAACAAGGCCTGCAAGAAAAATTGGTTATTGTAAGAGTTAACAGATGGGTGGACAAGTATAAAGACCCTCACTACAGACTGTTAAAGAAGTGTATCTAAAAACATTACCTACACAAAAAAATATAAAAAAACTTTCCATTAAAAGAATTGCTTAATTAGTAACTTTAAATGAATTAACAATTATACAATGTAGTAATAAATAAGGTAACAGACAGGTTAAGGTCATCATGGTCTGAGTAGGGATAAGAAATTAATTAACTATATGATTATTACTTAAACTTGTAATCACATGATAAAAACTTGTAACCATATGAACTATATGATTAATGATGAAAATTATACACTCTTGTAACCAAGGAAATGATCTCAGCTTGCTTGTTTGCTTGAAACATACATGATTCTGAGACTATAAAAATAAATCCAAGCAGCTGACAGTAAGTCAACCTGCTCCTGTCTTTACCCACTTGTTGACTCAACTTATTTTGCCAAGTCTATCCCTCCTGTCAGGTTCCAAGAACCCCGCAGAGGCTAGACCCCCGCAATTGCCTCTTCTCAGATAGACTAATAATTATTTAGCCATGGTGACTAGACTTGTGATTATATTAGAATAGGAAATTCCTACCAATTAGGTTAGTTCCTTCTCTACTACTTAGTTTTAGAGAGTTGCTTAGGATTTTGAGAGGTTAAGTCACTTATTCAAAGGTCACAGAGTCTATATGGATCAGAGTTGGTACTTGAACCTAGGTCTTATAGATCTATAACCTCTATATTACCAACTTCTTTTGGTTCTTTAATAAAAAAAGACCCCCCTTTGGATGGATAGTATCCCTAATAAACTGTTATGATCATGGGAGAGTAGAAAAGGTGCTGGATTTGGAATCATAGGACTTGAGTTCAAATCACTAGCTTTACTACTTACTATTCGTGACCTTGGACAAGATATTTTACCTTTACTGGTCTCTGCTTCCCTATCTGTAAATTGAGGCATTTGGATAAGATGACCTTTAAAGTCCCTTGCAGTTAAAATTTTATGATCAATGTGTGTGCAATCTAATATACATTATAATATAGTTAGGAGCTTTATATCAATTGGTCTATTTTTAATTTTTCATTTAATTTCCATATATTTTACTTAATATTCTGTTTTTTGTAAATATTTAATTTCACTTATTTTTAATTATCCTACTTAGTGAAAAGAGTACTTGAATTAGAAAGGCATAGGTAAAATCCTCTGATGATTTTATACAGTTACATCACTGAATCAAACAAAGAGTTGAAGAATTCATGATTGATTGACAGCCCTTCAGCTGCACTGAGAGTATCTTTGAAAAGTTGCACTTCATCTTTTACTAGTTTTCAATCAATTTGCCTTTTTCATTTCAAGTGTGTAAACTGCTCTTCTCTGTGGACTGGTTAACAATATGAGGAATGAAATTTGACAGCCCTAGTATACAGACCTCTCATTTTGTGAAAGTCTGCCTTGTCTAGAGAGGCAATGTTAGCTCATAGCAACTTTTATCATGTTTTATCATGTTTATGATAAAACAATGCATTCTGAACTACAGTTGAATTTTAGATGAATTTGTATTCAAATTGAATAATTTAATGAGGTATTGCTGTAAAAAGTCTGTCAATGATGACCATTAAAAAAGTTGACTTCAGAGCATGCAAAGCAAATGCAGGCTCTCTGTATCTATAGAGAGTAGTACATTAAGTTGTCATTAAGCTATCAATATTCCAAGCATCATGGCTTATTTTGGCTCCCATTAAAAGTAGATCAAAGCTTAATTGTAGGAAATTCAGCCTTATACTTTCCAATGTCGAGGGGCAGGGCTTGCTTTATGAATGATCCAATCATGCCTTTTGTAAAGAGGGTAAGGATGCTTGCAAACATGCAAAAAGGTGTTTTCAAAAAGAAAAAAAAAAGGTTATCTGTTTAGTTCTCCTGATAATTATTCAGTGTATTATGTAAGTAAATAAGCTGGTTTAAATAAGCCCATAATGAGTTTTTAATGTGTAGAGAAACGAGTCAGTGGGGCAAAGAGAGGAGCAAATCTTAAAAGAATTGCCTTGTGTAATAATTGAAGAATCACTTTAGTAAAATCCCCACTGCACTAGCTTTTGTTAGGCGAAAGAATGTAAGTGTATTAAAAATTAATACTTTAGTGTAATTTGAAACCAGTGCTGCCTGAATTATTATGTGCCAAATTAGGTTGCTGTAAACAATAACAAAATGGGTGACTGTGCAAATGAAAGCACTGAGTTATTTAAACTTGCATTAGCATGTTTAATGAGATGCAGTGAAAGTGGAAAATGTTTAATTTAGTAACGGATGACCTGAATCAATCTATGCTACAGAATGATAGGCTTTGGGGCCAATTTTCTGTAAAGAAAATAAATTAATAATTATTACTTTTAGCATAAAATATGATCTGTTTTATTTTATTCTCTTGCAATAAGGGAATGGGAGATTTTAATAGGATGTTTCTGTGACCTTGGTAAAAGTCAAAGTCATACATTTGCTATGTGGTATATCAGAAAAAGCATAGAACTATTAGACAGGAGACCTGGTATTTAATCCTGACTTAATTCAACAAATTGAATTCTATCCATTTAAATTAATTATTAACTCATCACATCCAACTAACATTTATTATTGATACTTATATTTCTTTATTAAGTGATTGCATAAGGTTCTGTTCTAGGTGCTAAAGGTGATACAAATTTTATTTAAAATATAATCTCTGTCCTCAGAACTTTCTTTTGACAAGAGGGGATATAAACATAGAGAAGGAAATATTATATAAATTTAAACATAAGAAATGTATAAGAAAATATCATACAAAGTATTATAAGTAATGCTTCAGCTTCAGATCCCATCCAATCATTAAATTACCCACCTAGACCACCTTGTCTTTTACTTGCTACCATGTTCACATACTTCCACCCTTCCTCTTACATTATTCTATCTCTTGTTCTCAGTATAATATTGTAATTAATATTATTGGTTTTCCTAGAAATGTCATATTAGTTAATAGCTCTATACAAGAAGTCAGTCTGTCAGTCAGCACTCATTTATTAAATACTTACTATATGTTGGTACTTTGCTAAACATTGAACTCTTACTTCATTGACTGAATCTCCTTATCCTGGCCATCTCTCACCTAGATGAGTTGTCTTCTATCAGATTATATTTCTCTTGAGGTCAGGGAATATCTTTTTTGTATATATATATATATATATATATATATATATATATACATATATATATATATATATATATATATTCTCAAATCATAGGACAGTACCTAGCATATAATGAATACCTAATAAATATTTTAAAATTATTCATTCATTTATTTTTTTAATTCAAGGTATGAGAGGAACACAGCAATTGCAAATGATAGGGCATCAAGAAAGACCTTGTGATATCAGGAGAAAGCAACAAAGACCCTCAAGGATAAATTTCCCTTAGGGAAAACTTATGGGGAAATATGAACAGGAAACAAATAGAATAGACAGACATGAATGAATTGTGAAAGCTCCAAGATTGATGACAGTATACATCCTGTTGAGTATATGAGAATAAAATAAGCAAAGTCAGGGAGGTAGGAAAGTACTTGTATAATGAATAGTACGTTTGTACATGGAAGGAATGAGTATGAGACAAGAAAATAGAATAGTTATATATTGGGGGGAGCCTGAAATTTTAAACTAAAGATTTTTAACTTTTACTGCTAGATAGTCTTTTAAGCAGAGGAATGACATGACCAGATTCATGCATAATGAACATTAGTCTAGCACTTAATATGAATTGGAGATTGAAGGAGGGGAAACAGTAGTAGAAAAGTAGAGATAAAGAAGAGATAGGGATTTATTATGATAGTCCAGGAATATAATGAGGGCCTAAGGCTACCATGCTGGCAGTGGTAATGAAGAGGAAAGGGTAGCTAGGAGAGAGATTCTGTAAACAGAATCAATCAGATAATATTATAAAATTGAATATGGAAAGACTGGATGGATAATGGTGGCACTGAGAGAAAAATAAGTTCTGAAGTCAGACTCTGACACCAACTTACAAGTGTGAACTTTGTGAGGGCACTATATCCTTTTGGGCCATTATTTCCATTTTCCACAATTGTTTTTTGCACCTTTCAAATTCTAATGTTCCAGGTTACATGTGTCTACTTATGTTTTCCCCCACTCCATAGGGTACAGGAAATATTTCTTGCTTCCTTTTTGTTTGAAAGGTTTAATAATATGACTAGTTTAATACCTTGGAGATGTATTGATGATTGCCACTTTATTTAAAAAAAACTAACCCCAAAATCTATCCCTTGAAAACTTCCCTATTAGGGAACCACCTTCTTTCTAGTCCCCCAAGTTTTCAACCTTGCTGAAATCCTTAACTTCTCCCCCCAAATAGCCGAACTTTGTGATTTTACTTCAGCATAATCACAATACTAGCAACTTAGTTCAGATCATCATAACCTTAAATTTTAGTTGGAAAAGAAGAGAAAATGGCCTCCTGTATCTTTTAGGATAATCTTTGTGTATATTTTTAGAACTGAACTCTGGTCTCTTTCTTAATTTTAGAAATGCTAACTCTGCTTCTCTTTAATAATTGGATTCTGTACAAGTTTGAGAGATCAATTTAGGAATATTTATTATCAAAATGAGGATTATCTGGAGATTCCACACTGTGGCCAATTTCTAATTTGTAATATTCATCAGCCCTGGAACTTATATTCATGACTAGTTTAACTCTAAAAGAACATCTTACTTTTATAATAACAATACAGATGATTTTGAGTGCTCTGTGACTTTGAGAAACACTAAAAAATCTTTTAAATTGAAATCATCTGCTTAGCATACCGATTTAAAAAGGAAAATAAGTGAAGAGATTTGTTTTTTGTTTTTGTTTTTTAATGAGCTAACTAGCACATTATCTAAATTAGAGGAGCAACTCCTCTATTTTAAACAAAAGCAGTCTTATATTCCAAGAAGCCTGGCTATGAAGGCATTAATTTCATTTTTGTTAGAAAGAAATTTTCCCAGTTTACTCTTTTAAATGGGGAGGCTCTGGTGTATTACAGTTTATTGTAATGAGTCTGAATAACAGGAAAAGTAAAAAAGCATTTATTGTTTTCAATAATGGTTCCTGGGCTTTGAATACTAAGAGAATGCATATTTTGTCTTTGTTACACAGAAGTGTTACTCTGGCTAGACTTCCATAGTAGGTGGAAGAAGAGGGGAAGATGAACATTAAATTTCAGTATCAATAAAGATGTTTTTTATGCAAAAGAATAATGATTTTCACATAAAATGTTCTGGGTATAAATGTCTTAAAAACTGGCACATCATTTTAAGCTGTAGAAATATTACAGAAATGATTTTGCATAAATCAAAGAGTATTTTAAATGCATGAAGGCAAGTTGCTGTTTAAAAGAGTTTTAATGTAATTTTTTGAGGGGGGGAAACAAGTCATTTTCTAATTGTTTTGCAAATCTGGAGTCTTAAAATGCTAGTTTGTTCACTGCCATTTTGTTGAATGGAAAAATGCCAGTGTTAAAAAAGATGTAGGATAAGATGGCAGAGAAAAGAACTCTCTCCCCTAAATCCCTCGAAGTACCTTTAAATAATGCTATAAAAATTCCTGAAACATCAGAACCAACAAAAGGATGGGATGAAATGATTTGCCAGCCAAAGACAAGTTAGAAAATCAACAGGAAAGGTTTCTTGCACCTGGATGAAAATGGCGCAAAGTCTAATGTAGAATGAGCCAGCAGAGACCAGGAACAGGACTTGGGAGCCACTGAATTAGCAGTGGCAGCAGCTGCTTTCTGAGCTCAGCCCACAGATAGTAAAGGAGATAAACAATTGGTTAGATGGTGATTAAAGGGATCTCTTTGCACTGGAAGGACTCACATCTAGGTCATAGAACTGGGAGACAGTCCCAGGTTGAGGAGGAGTAACTTAGAGGACCAGTAGAGCAGGGACTTCTTCACAGTTCCCAGGCAGAAAAGAATGCTTGTGGTCACTCAGAGGTCAGAGCATAGGTCAGTAGAGTAGTAAATACTATAAAGACTGAAAACTTACAGGTATGTCTGAAAATAGTTGCTACACAAAGCCCCTGAAGCTTGGACAGTGGATGCACTCCATCTGGAAGCAAAGCCCTACTTTAAGAAAGAGTTAAAATCAAGTAATAGCCTGGGAAAATGAGCAAACAACAAATTAAAACAATTCTTTTTTTTTTTTTTGCAAGGCAAATGGGGTTAAGTGACTTGCCCAAGGCCACACAACTAGGTAATTATTAAGTGTGTGAGACTGCATTTGAACCCAGGTACTCCTGACTCCAGGGCCAGTGCTTTATCCACTGTGCCACCTAGCCGCCCTTAAATTAAAACAATTTTAAGGTGCCTCCTCATGTCAATTCGATTGGATAATAGAACATAAAAGAAAATGATAAATCTTGGAGAGGTGTGGGAAAAATGAGACATTATGGATTGTTGATGGAGTTATTGAACTGATTCAATAATTCTGTAGAGCAATTTGGAACTATGCCCCAAAATTCTATAAAACCATGCATGTTTGACCTAGCAATAGGTCTATATCACAAAAGAGTTTAAAAAAAAAGGTAAAAGATCTATGTATATAAAAATATTTATAGCAGCTCTTTTTTTGGTGCTAAAGAATCAGAAATTGAGGGAATGCCCATCAATTTGGGAACCGATGAACAACTAACAATTTGTAATTAAGATGGAATGTGT
Organism: Macrotis lagotis; assembly: GCF_037893015.1. Taxonomy (NCBI): domain Eukaryota; kingdom Metazoa; phylum Chordata; class Mammalia; order Peramelemorphia; family Peramelidae; genus Macrotis; species Macrotis lagotis. The sequence continues at coordinate 145,530,559 of NC_133664.1, forward strand.
TATAAGAATTGATGAGCAGGATGATCTCTCAAAAACATGTAAAGACTTACATGCTGATGCAAAGTGAAATTTACTGTGGACAAAGTATTAGTATTGTAAGATGATTGACTGTGAAGACAATTATTCTCAGCAATACAATGATCCAAGACAACAATGAAGGACACAATGAAATATGCTATCCATCTCCAGAGAAAGAAATGGTGTCTGAATTCAGATTTTAGAATATACTTTTTTAGTTTTATTTCATTTTTTCCTTTGGTTTATGTTTTCTTTCAAAATATGACTAAGGTGGAATTGTTTTGCATGACTATAAATGTATAACCTAAATTGAATTGTTTGCTTTCCCACTGAGGGAGTAGGTGGAAAGGGAAGAAGGGTGAGATTGGAACTCAAAATTTTAAAAACAAATGTTAAGAATTATTTTTACAATTAACTGGGGGAAAATAAAATATTAAATAAATTATTTTTAAAAAAACCCAGGAGAAGACAAAATACTGCCCCCTCCCAAAAAAGTTGTAAAAAAATAATGTTTTTAGACACAGTAGGGAAAATAAAAGGCATCATTTTTTTCCTGCTAGCCTTCTATTGAGCCTGGGTAGCTCTTCATCTAAGAAAGTCTTGATCCACAGAGCTGTCAATTATTTTGGTTCGTGTGTATAATTAACAATGTGAAGGAGGAATCAACTTCTTCCTTTTCCAGAATTAATGCCTAGGTCACAAGTAAATTCAAAAAAAGATTTGTACAAAACTGATGCTTTCAAGAAACCAAAGCTGTGATGATAATAAGGTGACTTAACTCTGGGACATTATTCATGACTAACAATATTAATAATTGAAATCTTTCACAGGATGTAGCATTTCTCTGAAATAGGCAATAAAGTAGGTTAATACACTCAGTATATATATGATTTGGCAATATCATCAACATGGTTTGTTGAGCAATAAGTAGTTTATAAGAACTATGTGTCAAAGGAATGGTCATCATTTCTGCCTCAGAATTTATTTTAAAAGTGTGGGATGACATTCTTTGAAAGATATGCATTGAAATATACCTTCTAATTTATGAACCCTGATTTAATTTTTAAACATGGTAATACTTACATTGACTTTTTTATAGAAACCAAGTGCTGATCAAATTACATATATTTGACATGTGCAAGCAAACACTTTTTTTTAGTAAGATTCATGAAAATAACCCTTTCTCAGTGAGACAGAATGGGCTAATTTTTAATATGAACAAGAGTAAATGGTTTATTTTGCAATACATTTTATTAATTAGGCTCATCAATTATCTACTCATCTTTTTTACTTGTATATGCTGACAATGTACCTGAGAGATTAACAATTCTTTGAATACAATAGTTTGTTGGAAGCTCCTATTCCAAAGCCTTTTGTCATCTGTGAAATAATATTTTTGTGTTTTTCTTTTATTTGTATTAATAAGAAACTAACAGTGAGATAAAGAAATGTTATTCTATGTGTTTGTGACCCATATTTGCAAACTTGTACATTTGGAGTTAGACTTGACTATCTTACATTGATTATTTGGGCTTTGACTACATTTAGAGAATTTGAGGAAGTTAGCCCTTACTTGAAAGGAGAAGAATAAAAGCTTTCTTAAAGGGAAATTGGCTTATTTGTCTTTTTGTCTTTCAGATACAACAAAGCAAAGTTGCTAAAAATAAGTACTAATTAATTTTTAAAATTGGATTTAGTATGACTGAGAGATAACTTATTAATAATCTCAAAACTATGCATGCATTGTATATTGTATTTCATAGAAATTAGAAAATTATAACTATATAATTAGGGCTAATTCTTAATATGAACAAGAGTAAATGGTTTATTTTGCAATAAAATTTTAATACATTGGGTTCATTAATTATCTACTCATCTTTTTCCTTGTATATGCTAACAATGTACCTGAGAGATTAGCAATTCTTAATGATTTTTGCTTAGGATCTAAAACAATATTTTTCAATGTGAACATTGAACTTTCAGGAATCTGGTCCCATATCTTAGTGATTCAGAGAAAACTGAACATGGGAGTGAAGAAATATCAGTTGGAGACAAACTAAATCTTTTGTTTGCATTGTAAAGGGATTCTTTCTATCATCTAATTTAGGTCACACCTGATGGCCTGACCTTCTACTTGGATTATATTGTTCTTCCGGGGCAGCCAGGGAGCACAGGTCCTGGAAGACCACCCAAAAGGGACCCCTCCCCAAAAGGCAAAATCTCCAGTGAGGGACTTGGGTTACTCCCAGGTCACCCCCACCCCCCATGGACTCTGGGAGAAAAGTTCAGGAGGTCCAAGGTGGGAGGCAGTCTCTTCAACCTTTCAGTCTCCTGCTGAACTCTGGCCAGCTAGCCTGGTCAAAGGGGGCTACTGCCACCTAGCCGCCCCCTGGTCCAAATTCAATCAGCAATCCATGTGGTCTCTTAAAACTCTCTAACTTTTCTATCCTTTTCTTAATATGCTGTAACTTCCTTTAATAAATCTATTTTCTTTCCAAACCCTGCATTCCCGAGTCTGAGTCATGATTCTTCTCAGGAAAGAACTGAACCCAAGAAACAAATCAGCGGTTACATTGGCCTTGTTCAACTCAGATAGGGATTCTATCAATTCTTTCTGGATTTGGTTCAATCTCTCGGGGCAGCTAGGTGGCATAGTGGATAAAGCACTGGCCTTGGAATCAGGAGTACCTGGGTTCAAATCCGGTCTCAGACACTTAATAATTACCTAGCTGTGTAGCCTTAGGCAAGCCACTTAACCCCATTTGCCTTGCAAAAAAAACGAAGAATATCTCTCTTGAGAGTGGGGCTTTTTTCTTCAATAATTGGTAAACCATCACAGATTTCTGATTGTAGTCTTTAGAAAGGGAGGATCCTGAGAAGGAATACATAACTCTGCTTTCTGGGCACAAAAATATTTTCTATCAATCCCTAAGTGTTGCAACTAGCTAGGGCAATGAATAAGAGTGTTGAGCCTGGAGCAAGGAAGACCTGAGTTCAAATGTGACTTACAACACTTACTAGCTGTGTGATCCTAGGCAAGTCACTTCAACTGTTTCCTTCAGTTTCTCCATATGTCAAATGAACAAAGAAATAAATAGCAAACCACTTGTGTCTTTGCCAAGAAATAAGCAAATGGGGTGACAAAGAGTTGGACATGACTAAAAAATGACTGAACAATAGCAAAATAATTCTGCTTCTTCCACCATAGCTATATACCTAATTCTGGTTGTTCTTCCTCATTTCTCTTCTTATTTCTATCTGCCAAATACTTCAGAGGATGAGGTAATGTTTCCATAATTTATCTGCAAAACAAAGAGAATATACTTATAATGGAAATGCAGCCTTTGTGAGTGCCTAAATGTATAACACTGAGAAGAAGGGGAAGTAAAGAAATAAGAGCTTCTATCTGTTGCACACTGGGTTTAGTGCTTTTTGCAAATATTATCTCATTTGAGTTTTGCAATAATCTTGTGAGGTAGTTGTTGCTATTATCCCTAGTTTACAGTTGAGGAAGCTTAGACTAAAAAAGATTAAAGTGACTTACCTAGGGTCATAGCTCCAGTAAATGTCTGATATTGAAGTTGAACTTGTTTTCCTTACTCCAGATTCAGCTCTCTATCTACTCTATTGCTTAGCTGGCTTTCCATACACTAAATTATTTATAAATTCAGAAATACTAAAGCCTCATTAAAGTAATTAGAAATGCATTAAAAAATTTGGGTGGTACCAAAACTTTGGAACCATTGCATTTACCTAAAATTCCTTTGTCCTAATTTGATCCAAGATAAACCCTAGGCTGAGACCATGATTTAGCCTCTACCTGACCTTGGCCCCCAAAAGAAAATGAGATTCCTTCCCATCCAATGAAAAGACAAAAAAAGGATAAAAAAAAACTAAGGTAATGTTCTTTACACTTCAATATGATGAATGAAGCCATTCCTACTCACAAAGAGCTTTTATTTCTTTTGTTTTTTTAATTAGCTAGCATTTATTTTCCTTCTTTCTGCTTCCCCTTACATCTACGGGGAAAGCAAACAAACAAAACATTAGCAACATATATGCATGGGCACATAAAACAAATTACTATATTGATCATGTTCAAAACTGTGTATCTCGTGCTATTTATTTAGTTCATAGTCCCTCTCTCAAAAGGTGGGTTGCATTCTTCATTATGGTTCTTGGGAATCATGATTGCATTGATTTGAATTCTTAAATCTTTCAAAATTAATTCATTTTAACATATTACTGTAGAAATTGCCTATATATGTATATACAAAATTTTATTTATTAATACAGAATGCATAGTAAAAAGTTAAATCTATATTTATTAAATTTGAGAGAGGTTACTGGTAGTTGAGGAGATAGATATTTCTGTGAGGAGGGGGTGAGGATGAAAAGAGTTCTGGGCATGAGGAAGAGCTAATAAAAAGGCTCAAAAGCAGAGAATGTAAGGAATAAAAAGAAGTTCACATGGGCTAGATCTCATAATGCAGGAGGGAGAATCATGTGCAATATGCATGGAGATATCTTTAAAAACTTAAAAGAAGAATTTCTATTTAATTCTCCAGAAATCAGGAAGAATTGATTGAGTAAAGGAATGCAGTTAAAGAAAAAAACAACATTGTTAGCAGCCTGGATGCTTTAATGAAGTGGGGTGAGATTCTAGAAAGACAGGAGAAGTGGGGGATTTGCCATAACTATGGAATGAATGATGAGGACTGAAATAACTTACTTTATAAGTATAGAGCAGGTGTCAATTGGGAGAGATGTTTGGAAATAGAAAAAACAAAATTGGGCAATTGATTTGCTATGTGGAGTGGAGACTGAGGAATCAAGGATAATTCCAAGGTTACAAACAAGAAATTGGAAGAATGGTGGAGTTAATCCAAAGAATCAGGAAAGTTTAGAAGAGAGGTGGGTTTGTAGGAAAACATAATAAGCACAGTTTTGGAGATGTGGAGTTTGAGAGTCTCCAGGACATGTATGAAATGTCAATAGGCATTTGATGATGGGAGGAAAGAAAGGAAGGAAACAAACCTTTATTAAATGACTCCTCTGTGTCAGGGACTGAGCTAAGGGGTTTTACTCCTAGCATACCAGTACTAATAGATTCTCACAACACTACTGGGAGAATGAGAGTGAGGGAGAGAGAGAGAGAGAGAGAGAGAGAGAGAGAGAGAGAGAGAGAGAGAGAGAGAGAGAGAGAGAGAGTTGCTTTGAGTAAACCAGTTTTATAGTCGAGGAAAGGGAGAGAGACAGACAGAACTTCATTGTCTTGGAAGGGTCATATCAGCAGTAAATGTCTGCAGTTGCATTCGAACTCAGTTTTCCTGATTCCAAGTCCAGTATGCTAGTGAACTATATTATATTATTGGCCTTTTTCTTGGTTTTTCTATGTCTCCTAAACTTCTCTTCTATTCCAATCTTATTCCTACTTGTATCTTTTTTACTTTTTCAGTCACTTTTTCAGAGACCATTTCTACTAGGGCAATTAGTTAGGCAGTGGATACAGCACAGGATCTGGAATAAGGAAGACCTGAGTTCGAGTTTGATCTGAGACACTTACCAGCTATGTGACGCTGGGCAAGTCACTTAATCCTGTTTGCCTCTTTTTTTTCTCATCTTTAAATGAGCTGTTGAAGGAAATTGGCAAACCAGTGTAGTATCTTTGCCAAGAAAATCCCGTGGACATTTTGATCCAAGAGATTTCTTGACAGCTATTACAGTTTTGCCCAAGTTGTTTTAGATATATCAGAGATTAGTAGCACCTTGTGGGACTCACTTAACACTTGTGAGTTTATCTTGGCCCTTTTTGGAACTTTGTCCTTTAGATTTAAAAGAATAAATTTAAATCTCAGCATTCCATTTTAATTAATAACTAAACTCTTCTCTTGAAGTTGGACCACTTAATTGTATTGTCACCCCATTTAGACTTACTCTCTAAGCTAAATCCTACATGTGAGTTTAGTGTAGAGGAGATTCTCCTCCCCTCAGACTTAAATGACCTTCTAAGAAGTAATCTGTTGTAAGATTCTAAGAAATAGTTTCCACTCAACTGGATAAATTAAAGTCAGTCTGTATCTCTTTTCTAATCATGCAACAGTTTTGATAGATGATAGGATGTCCTATTGAAGGTGTCCTACAGTGTTGGAATCCCTTCCAAGCAAATCTTTTCTTAAGTTCAGTGTTAGATAGTTGGTTGGTTGGTTCTTGTCATTCATTATTGAAGAAGACTAAAATGACTCACAATATTAGAGAAAAATTACAGTGTGTCTGATTCTGGCCAATCAGACCAATCCAAGGTCCTAATGCTCTACCACAAGTCGGGCACAAATAGTCCATGTGAGCTGTCACATTTCCTTCCTCATAGAGCGCAGCCCCTTCACTGATGAGGGCACGCCATGCTGGGCAGTATCTCCCATGCTGTACAATCAATTCTAAAGTTCTTGGTATCTGTCTCAGTATCACTTCTGAGCCATGTGAGCACTTGCCCTGTGTGAGTTCTCCATAAATAGTCTTTTTGGCAAGCGTAGTTCTGGCATTCTATCAACATATCCAGCCCATGATAGTGGAATTCTCTGTAGTAATGTTGGAATGCTCTGCAGTTTAGCTGGAGAAAGGAGCTAAGTGTCTGGTATCTTCTCCTGCCAGGTGATCTTCAGAATCTTCTTAAGACAATTTAAATGGAAGTGATCCAGTTTCCTGACATGATCACTGTTAGAAAGGCATTACCTCTGTACAAGATTTTAATTAGAAAAAGAAGAGCTTGGGGGATTCTATTCTTATCCCAATATAATTAGTTACAGACTTCTGCCATCATCCAGAAAAGAAGACAAACTTCACCAAGAGATTTTGCTCCCAGGGAATTGTATGCTGGCCTAAACAATTGAAACACCAAAATATGGGGTAAAGGAGTGACTTTTGGTGCTGCTCACCTTGGAAAAGGTTATATTTGTAAAGTGTCTTGAAATGTTTAAGGCTCTGTCTACACAGGAAAAAATGACAATACCCTCTATGTTATGCCGCTGACTTCCCTCAAAGACATAAAAATCTTTGTGTCATTTTGGGGAATAATTCAAAATTCAAGAATTGGGGAGGAGAAGGAAGAAGTAAGATCAACTTAGGGTATTACTCATTACTTTTATCAAACTACTATATTACACCTGCCTTTGTTATATAATAAGAGTGTTTAATCTACTCTGTACTTATGTACATAGTTTTCAATATTTTAAGAAAATGATAGTTATTAGCAATGGACAAAGCATAGGGAAATATCTATGCAAATAGCACATAATAATCACTAAAAATGACTAAATAATGAGATGAATATCCCCTTGATATTTACCTAATGAATTCTTAGTATTTTTTCAACAACTATTTTATATTCATATAGGAAGAAAAGACTGAGCCAGGACTATTCTTTGAATATCATTGCTTTTCACTTTCAGATTTTATGATTGCCAAAAATTACACACTGATTATGATCCAGGGATTTGTGACATGACATAAAAAAATAAGCAAACTCTCTCTTTTTTTTTCTTCTTAAGCAAAATGTGGGTCAGTGAAAATAATGAATAGCTTTGGGATGTGAGGGGATTAGTAAGGAATACAGAATACTAAATGATGTATATAACAATGAGAAAGGGTATGAAGAGTATCCTGCTAATTGAACCCCCAATGAAAAAAAGCTAAGTATCATGTCCAAGATACACACTCGTTGAGAAATGTTTCTAATTTCTTTGATTCCCATTGATTGCTATTCTTTTTTTTAACTCATAGATTATGATCTTGTTCTGTCATGAATCCTAACAAGTTGAAGACCATTTTTAGACAGTAAAATAATGTATCCAGAAATTTAAGCATGCAAAACCAGGACTTAAAGATGGAAAGGAGTTGATGCAAATTTCATAGTTGGATTTTGTGATGTGAATTGTTCACTAAATGAAGAAATATATTTTTTAAAAAACGTACATGAGGAATCCAGACAAATTATAGACTACCGTATCTCACTCCTTTAACTGTATTTCTGGATTTGTGTTAAAATGGGGGTTCTATCTGTTGTGATACAGGTCTCTCTCTTGTTTTCTTTTATGTCCTGTGCTAGTGCTATGAAAGGTAGAGTCATTTATTGTTTAGTTGAAATGGAACGATCGCAATTCCACAAACAAATTGGACCTCAGTTAGGTGTGCTTTGACATAAATAATCTTGGAGGAGATTGGATTTCTCTCCTTGCTGATGTACTTCAGCTGTACATTAAAATCACGGCATCTAAAAGGAACTGATTTATTACAGAGCTGAGTGATCACTGAGCAATATCCACCTGTCCTTGTTCTGCTGTCTTGTTGCCATTTCTATTTCCCTAAAGCATATTCAGCAAAAGTTTATGGTAAAGAAGGACTCTTCCCTTTTTGGCACTTTAAGAATTCATTTTAGAACTCCTCTCCCTTCTAATTCTTTGATGCACAACCTTCTCACTGAATAATTCTTCATAATTTGGAAAGAAAAGCTATTTCATAGATTAGCTAAGGGCATTTACTATGGTTGGGTCAGGTGGAACATATATTTTCACATTCAACATTAGGGCATTTTTGAATTTAACAGTGTGTTATTGCCAGCAGCTAGAAATACCTCAGCCATTTTCATTGCTTTGTGAACATTTTTTTCTTCTATTAAAATATATTTATCTCATTTTGTTTTCAAATATTTGTCCCCGTAAATCATTGAAGTCATGTGAACTCTGACAGTATTTTTTTTCAAAGAAAAGTAAAACTTGTGGTGATCTGAAACTATCTAACCTACTACAATAGCAGCTTTCTGATGATTAACTGTGCTTTTGATGAACAATTAACTTCCAAACTAAACCATGCTGATGATGTTTGAGACTTTTCTGGGAAGAGTCTACAATCATGTTAAATAGATAGCATCAACTTATACCTTGTAGCTTTACTGATAGATAAGCATACCATAAATTTGATTAGAATAGTGGTACTCAACTAAAAAATCTTTAACAAGGCGAGACTAAATCATTCCTTCCTTCCTTAACTTAAATGATGCTACTATTGTGAATAAAAGTGTCTGCCTGCCAAGTAGTCTGTAAAGGACATTTTTTTGAAAATCCAATCATGAGTTGAATATTCTTAAAGGCAAAAGGTAATTAAATTTCTTATTTTCTTTTAAGTGAAAAACCTTTTAGTAAAGTTACCTTATACTTCAACAGTTTTCATGAGGTTTAACTTTGTGCATATTAGTGAGTTTTTGCATGTGATAGAGGGTAACTAAAGCAGTATAACACTGTAATAGCAAGGAATGTATTACAAATTGATTGACACACATTATTGAAAAGATTTATGAACTATTTTAATGGATTATTGGAAAGAGGAAATGCTTTAAACAAAGAGAATTATTAATGTTTATATCCATGTCTATGTAATTTTGTTGTTCAGTCTTTTCAGTTCATATTTGACTCTTCATGAGTTCATCTTGGGATTTTCTTTGCTAGGATAATAGAGTCATTGAAATTTCCTTCTCCATCTTATTTTATAGATGGAGAAACTGAGGCCAACAAGGTTAAGTGACTTGTCCAGGGTCTCATAGTTAGACAGCATCTAAGGCTAGATATGTACTCAGGTATTTTTTACTATAAGCCTGGCATTGTATTCATTGAAACACCTAGCAATTTTTTTCTCTGTCTTTATCCAAATGTTCAAAAAATATAAATATATCTAAGTATTAAAATGTGCATACACATATGCATATATGAACATATATAGATGTATATGCATATACACAACAAATTAAGTTTATAAAATGAAAGACTGGAAAGATATGACAACTCTTCAAAGCATTCCATAGTACTCTCTGGTCATTAAACTTCTTTAGTATTTTGGATGGTGTTGAAGTATTCTGTAACTCACATTTTGAAATTTTTCCTGGAGATAGTCATGGTTTATTGGAAAGAGCTGTTCCTCTGGAGTCAAAGGATCTGCGTTCACATTTCACCTCTGACACACCTGTGATAAACTGTGTCACTTGGCTTATTGGATCCCCAGTTGACTCCTTTGCAAAATGAGGGGTTTGAGCTAGATGTATCCTAGGGACCCTTCTAGATTCATCCTAAATTTGAGATATTTTGTTTAGTTGTCCAATCATCCATAAGTAAATTTGTTCACTTAGATAATGTTATGTTGATGAACAGAGATGTGTGGAACAGAGCAGGAGTGGAAGCTCCAGTGTTGGAGCTGGATGGATGGTGGGGCAGAGTAGTGTTTAATTGCTCCGACAGCAACAAGACTTGTATGCTTCAGAGAGAAATTTAGCAAAGGTAAATGAACAGACTACTAATATAAATTAACTTGATAGCTGGGCCTACAGGTATTGGTTTTCATAAAAGATTTGACATCAACACAGATTTGTTGAAAAGAAGTGGAACCGTCTCCAACATGAAATAATGTGACTGCCACAGAGATGACATGTTGTGGTGCTCTTCTCTTCCTGTTAATTACCATATCAGAATAAAACCACTTCTTTTTTCTTTTCTTTTTTTCTTTTTGTTGTTTAACAGCTGGGCCTTCTTCATTCTCATTTGCCTTGACTGAGCCTCACACCTCAGGGGCTTGAAACATGACAGACAACAGGTGTGAATTTGTGTTTAATAATTGACTGCAATTTCTCGCTTCCTTAAAAAAAGCCTTGTAAACATCTGTAACATTAATAAAAACAACATTTTTTTCGTTTTGTAGGAAAATAATTTCAAAATCATGTTTATGCTCCACATTTGAATCAAATCACAGTTATATTAAAAAAATCAAGTAAATTTCTTTAGAATACATAATGATAATTATGGGTTCCAGTCACTTTAAATACAATTAGAAAAATATTGGCTATTATAGTACAGTATGGTACTGAATTCAAGGAGAAAACGAAAAGCATAGCAGTAACCCTAAGGAAGTACTGTAATTTGTATTGTTGATACATTTAAAGTTTTCAAGATACCTTCCTGGAAACCAAATTTTGAAAATAGTAATGGAGAAAGCATTAATTAGGAAAGTCAAAACAAAGGATAGAGTGATAAAAGTTATTATACTGGAAAGGAACCATAACCAGTCTGCCTGCTATATTTCATAAATCTGGAAAAACAAATCTTCAAAGGATCAAGTGATTTGCTAAATGTCAAAAAGGTGATCTGTAAGAGAGTTGGAATTTGATTCCATATCCAGTCTTGTTTTCAATACATATATTATTGAGGAAATAAAATGTGAAATTTCCATGTAGGGTGGTTATTACATTCTTTCTTTAAAAAAATATTTTACTCCTGACATAACCCATTCTCATACAGGGATTTTATAGACAAGTGCCTTTACTACTTTTGCAGTATTATTATTATTAGCAATACAATTTTGATCATGACCATTATTTTCATATCATTTGTTGCTATTCTATGAAAAGGACATGACTCAATTTTCTTAATACATGTAGTACACTTTTCTAAATTTTAAAGCAATTTCTAAATAGCAGCTATTCTCATTTTGTAGTGAGAAATAAAGAACATAAGGGTTACTGGAATTTTTGTTGCTGTTTTTGTTTCATTGATGATTGTAAACAATGTTCAAAATCTCATAGTGTAGGTTCAAGACTCCTGTAGCTATTAGTATTCCAATTCTTTTTCATCATTCACTTGATCCAGATTGACTACTCTTTGTCATATAATTTGATAAACTAATTAAATAAATTAAAATTCTTCATATTGAAGAGTATGAGTTTTTCAATTCCTTAAAACATGAAAGTAATCATAATTTAAATTTAACACTTTCTTTAATAGTGATTATTGTTTGCTTATAAGGGCTTGGGAGTTTGGTATATAGTCACATTTTAGGAAACTAGCACATACTTTTTTAAAATATATATTTCCTGGCCTTGTACTCTACAAATAGATATGACATAATATTTATTAAGTAATTATTATCTTGGACAAATAAAAATATAGGCAAGTATCAGATCCTTAAGTAGTAGACCTTCAAGAAGTTTCTATTCTAATTAGATAAATAATACATAAATGGGAGTTGAAAAAGGGGGGGGATTGTAGTGGTAATAGGAAGTAACCTAGAATTTCTCAGCAAGATAAGGTGGGGGAATAAGTTTGAGAGAGACCATTGAGGAGGCAGAGGAGATAAGGATAATGATCCAGGGTTAGCATGGTTGGAAATAGTGGCAAAAAAAAGTGACATGAGGGAGGAATTTTTTTGGTAAGTCCTAGATTTCTCCTGGCATTAAATGTAAGAAAGTTTGTTTTGAATAATAATCAAATTTATTCTAAATCTCAATTTTTTCATTAGTGGGTTGTTAGATGGCCTCAGTGATCCATTATTATCAGTCCTATGGTATAGAAATATGAAGAACAAGACATGGAAAATGAGGGAATTAAAATGTAGTATTTCATCAAAGTTTTAAGAAATGAAAAGATAAATATTACAAGCATAGTTCTGTCAATTTTTTTTCACCTATGAACTTTCTTATAGGTGCTTAGAAAATGCTGTTGCATAGATGAACATTAAAAAAGAATAAGGAATGTAAATTTATGATTTCCACATTGGGTGGCTGCCTAGACACCCACCTTAAAGAAAAACCCTTATTTAAAGTGCCACTTTAACTGAACTCAACATGAAATTAGGTATTGCTTCTAGTGGAGTTCCCTATCTACTGTACCATCTAACTGCTTAGAATTTCTTAAAGCACAATAGTGCTCTATACAACAACTCATCATTCCCCAGTTGATAGGTATCCCTTATTTTTCTGATTCTTTACCACCACTAAAAGGGCTGCTAAATTTTTTTTTTTATACATAGACTCTGTCCCTTTTTACTTTTTATCTTTTTGGAATACAGACCAAGTCGTGGTATTGCTTGGTCAAAGGGCATGAATGGCTTTACAAGCCTTTGGCCATAGTTCCAAATTCTTCAGAATGGTTGAATCAGCATACATCTTTGCTGGTAATAGAATATTCTTTTAATTTTCCTATATACCCTCTAACATTTATCATTTTCCTTTTCAATCATATTAGCTGGTCAAGAAGGGTAACTTAGATTTGTTTTAATTTTGATTTCTCAAATCAATAGAAATTTAGAACTTTTTTCTTCATATAACTATAGATAGGTTTGATTACTTTTTCTGAAAGCTTCTTAATATTATCATTTGAGCATTTCTCAATTGAGGAATAGCTCTTATTTCTATAAATGTGAGTCAGTTTTCCACATGTGAGAAATGAGGTATTTATCTGAGAAATGTACTATAAAATTTTTGATAACTATTTCCATCCATACCAATTTCCCCCTTTTATCCTACTCTCTCTTTCTCCTTTTACTGTATCCATTCTCAAAAGTGTTTTGATTACAATTTTTATGGTGTATGACTGTGTACTATTGTTCTGTAAGAAATCACGAGTTGACTTCAGAAAAGCTTAGAAAGCCTTGCATAAACTGATGCTGAGTGAAGTTAGGAGAATCATGAGAACATTGTACACATTAATAGCCTCATTGTGAGATGATTATTTGATGATCTCTCAACAGCTTGGTGATGAAGGACAATACTAAAAGACTTATGATAGAAAATGCCTACCATAGCTGGAGAAAAACTATAGAGGATGACTGTATAGCAAAGCATACTATGTTTACTTTTTAAAACTTTTACCTGCCCCAAATTGCCTTTGCTCCTATCAGCTTTCCTCTCCCCCCCCCCAACCCCTTCCTTTCCTATTTTCTTATATAGTGAGATACATTTTCTATACACAACTAGTGCATATATTATTTCCTCCTTTATCAAATTCCAATGAAAATAAGGTTCTTGTACTCATCTTCCTCCTTTCCCCATTTCCCCCCCTCCAATGTAAGATCTTTTTTAGTCCCCTTTTAGGTCAGATCATTCATCCTATTCTCTCTCTCTCTCTTTCTCCATTAATTTTATTATTTTAATAGCCAGCACTTTCAACTCACTCCTTTGCTTTCCTGTCTCTGAATACTTCTGCTTGCCCTAATAATGGGAAAGAGTTTTTAGGAGATATAAGTATCATTTTTCCATTAAGAATATAAATAGTTACCTTTATGATTTCTTTTTCTTTTCACCTTTTTTTTTTTGTTTTTGGATTTTTGTAAGGCAGTGGGGTTAAGTGACTTACCCAAGGTCACGCTGCTAAGTAAGTACTAAATGTCTGAGACCAGATTTGAATTCAGATCTTCCTGACTCCAGGGCCAGTGCTCTATCTACTGCACCACCTAGCTGCCCCTCCTTTTGACTTTTTAATGCTTCTTTGATATCTTCTCTTTGAAAGTAAAATTATCTATTCAGTTCTGGTCTCTTCATCAGGAATGCTTGAAAGTACTTTATTTTATTGAATATCCATTTTCTTCCCCCAAAGAATCAAACTCAGTTTTGTTGGAAAGGTGATTCTTGGTTGTAATACAAGTTCTTTTACTCTCAAGAATGTCATAGTCCTATTTCTCCAACCCTTTAATGTAGCAACTGCTAGATTTTGTTGTTATCCTGATTCTGGCTCCACAATATTTGAATTCTGGTAGTGGTGGATCAAAGGGTAGGCACAGTTTTATTGCTTTTTGAGAATAGTTCCAAATTGCTCTTCATAATGGTTAGATAAGTTTACAATTTTACCAATGCATTTGTATTCCAGTTTTCCCACATTCTTTCCAAAATAGATAATTTTCCTTCTTTGTCTTATTGTCCAATCTAATAGGTGTGAAGGCAGTACCTCAGAGTTGTTTTAATTTGCATTTCTCTAATCAATAATGACTTGGAACATTTTTTAATATTATTGTAGATAGCTTTAATTTCTTCTTTGGAGAACTGTATGTCCTTTGACCATTTATCAATTGGAGAATGACTTGTATTCTTACAAATTTGACTCAGTTCTCTATATATTTTAGAAATGAGTCCCTTGTCAGAAACATTATTTATAAAATTTTGTTTCCCAAATTAGTGAATTCCTCTTAATCTTGGTTGCTTTGGTTTTATGTGCAAAATTTTTTTAACTTAAGTAATTAAAATTATCCATTTTACATTTTATAATATTCTCAATCTCTTTCCATGGATCTGACAGTTAAATTAATTGCTTGTTCTCCTAACTGGCTTATGGCATCAACTTTCATGTATAAATATTCCCATTTCAACTTTATGATTGTAGAGTCTGAGATATTGGGTTATGCCTAGTTTTGGCCTACTATTTCCAGTTTTCCCAGAAGTTTTTGTTAAAGAGTGAGTTTTTATCCCAGAAGCTGAGGTTTTTGAGTTTGTCAAATAGTAGATTACTCTAGGCATTTACTACTGCTTGTTTTGTACCTAATCTATCTCACTGATCCACTACTTAATTTCTTAGCCAACTAGTTAAGATGATTGCTGCTCTATAATTTGCTTTTAGATCAGGTAGGTCACGTTCTTTTGTTTTTTTCCCCATTAAATGACTTGATCTTCTTGACCATTTGTTCTTCCACATGAATTTTGTAACTTTTTTTTTCAAGCTAAGTAAAATAATTTTTAGGGGTTTGATTGGTATGACAATTTTTGGCATTTCATTGATCTGTCATTTTTATTGTATTAGCTCAGTCTACCCATAAACAAGTGACATTTTTCCAGTTATTTAGATATGATTTTATTTTTTGTGAAAAGTATTTTGATGCATTTAATATTTCTGCCTTTCTGCATTTGGTTGTGGGATTTTATGCCCTAATACATGATCATTTTTCCCCCCTGTAGTTGCCATTGTACTGTGGAGAAAAAAGACTTACTCCTTTCTATCTCTGTGCAGTTTTCTCCTGCTGGCTTATCATATCTAAGTTTTCTAAAGTTCTAATCACTTGTTTATTTTGTGGTTAGATTTATCTAATTTGGTGAGAGGAAGGTTATGTTCCCCAACAGTACAGTTTTGCTGTTTATGTCTTCTTCTAACTAATTTAGCTTCTCTAAGAATTTGAATGATATTCCATTTGGTGTATATATGTTTAGTATTGATATTACTTAATTGCCTATGGTTCCTTTTAGAAAGATGATAATTTCCTTCCTTATATCTTTTAATCTCCTTATTTATTTTTGCTTTGACTTTCTGAGATAAGAATTGCTATCCCTGCTTTCTTCACTTCAGCAAAAGAAAAATATATTTTGCTTTAACCTTTTACCTTTTTTTTGTGTTTATATGTCTCTACTTCAAATGTTTTTCTTGTAAAAAACCATATAGGATTATGGCTTTAAATCCACTCTGTTAACCATTTCCATCTTTTGGGAGAGTTCACTCCATTCACATTCACTATTATAATTACTATTTCTTATTCTTCATCCTATCTCCTCTCCATTTATAGTTTTGTTTCTCTTTTCAACTTATCCTTTCTCACCAGTGCTTTGATTCTGAATGCCACTTCCCTCAATCTGCCCCCTTTATCAGGCCTCTCCCCTTTTCTTCCCTTCCTTCTATTAGTACCTCTCCCTTCTCCCCTCCTAATGCCTGAAGGTTAAGATAACTTGGTGTCTGTTATTCCCTCTTTGAGCTAAATTCAATGATAAAAGATGCAAGCAATTTTCAAAGCTGCCCTTCTTTCCTTTTATTGTAAATAGGACCTTTGTGCCTCTTCATGGAGGTAATTTACCCCATTCTGCCTTCCCCTTCCTCCCATCAATGTAGAATCCCTCTTTAATGTCTTAACAAATTTTGTTTTAACAAAATTAACTTCTGTCTATAACTTATAAGTGTACTGCTTCTAATAGAGATATAGTTCTCAAAGTTTATGAGTATCATCTTCCCATGCAACCATTTTTAGCTTATTGAATACACTATCCTCTATTTACTTTTTTTATGTATCTCTTGAGTCTCATGTTTGAATATCGGATTTTCTGTTCTCTGCTGGTATTTTCATCAGGAAAGTTTGAAAGTCACCTATTTAATTAATTTTTATCCTGAAAATGTATGCTCAATTTTGTTGATTCTTGGTTGTAATCCAAGTTCCCTTTTGCCTTCCAGAACATCATTTTCCAGGCCCTTTGGTGCTTTAATGTCGATGCCGCCAAGTTTTGTGTAATCATGGTTATGACTTTTTAGCATTAAATTGCTTCTTTTTGGTTGCCTGCAGAATTTTCTTCTTCATCTGTTAATTCTGGAGTTTGACTACAATATTCCTTGGCATTTTCATTTTGCAATCCCTTTAGGAGGTGATTGGCAGATTCTTTCAATAACTACTTTACCCTCTAGTTCTAGGATATCAGAGAAGTTTTCCTTGATTTCTTGATAGTGTTGTCTGAGTCCTTTTTTTTATCATGACTTTCAGGTAGTCCAGTGATTCTTAAATTACCTCTCCTTGGTCAGTTTTCTAGGTCACTTCTTTTACCATTGAGGTAATTTACATTTTATTCCATTTTTCCCATTTCTTTTGATTTTGCTTGATTGATTCTTGATGTCTCTTGATCTTCTTGACCATTTGTTCTTCCACATGAATCTTGTTACTTTTTGTCCAAGCTCAATAAAAATATTTTTGGAGGTTTGATTGGTTTGGCAATTTTTGGTATTTCATTGATAAATTATTTTTATTGTATTAGCTCAGCCTACCCATGAACAATTGACATTTTCCCAATTATTTAGATCTGATTTTATTTTTCTGAAAAGTATTTGATGTATTTAATATTTCTGCCTTTCTGCACTTGATTGTGAGGTTTTTATGCACTAATACATGATCAATTACAGTCATTAACTTTCATTTTCCCAATCTACATTTCAATAAATTATTTTCTTTAGTTAACTTCTGCATCTTTTTTTTCCATTTGGTCAATTTTATTTTATTGATTTATTTTTTCATTCATATGCACGTGTATTTTTTTTTCAGTCACAAAATTTCCTTCCACCCTCTCTTCCCACCTCCCTCCTCTCAAGAGCAAACAGTCAGGTTAACACTACATTTTTTGATAAACATGTTTACAGAGTAGTCATTTTCATTATGAGGAATTAGGATTAAGGGAAAGAGATGTATATGAGATAATTTTTATAAAGTGTTCATCAGAGTCTGAAGGGTTGGTTTTTGTTTTGCTTTTATTCTTCTGATTGGGGAAAATATTGTCCATAACTGGTCTAATATGTTTGTCCTGGTTCTCTGAACTGCTGAGAGGAGCTGCTTCCATCAAGGTTCATAATCTCACAATGCTGTTGTTAACGTGTACATAGTCCTCTTGCTTCTGCTTCCTTCACTCAGCATCAGATACAGTAACTCATTCTATGCTTCTCTAGAGTCTGATCATTTATGGTTACTAATAGAACATTAATATTCCATAGTATTCATGTATCATAACATGTTTAGCCATTCCCCAATTGATGAGCATCCACTCAGTTACCATTCTTTGTCACTACAAAAAGATCTGCCATGAATAATTTGGAAAATGTGGGACTTTCCCCATTTTTTATGATTTCTTCTGGATATAGGCCTAGAATTGGAATTGCTAGGTCAAAGGGAATGAACATTTTTATTGCTCTTTGGGAATAGTTCCCTATCACTCTTCAGAAAGGTTGCATCTGTTTACAACTCAACCAGCAATGCATCAATGTCCCAATCTTCCCACAACCTCTCCAACACTGATCATTTTCCTTTTTTTCTCATCTTGGCCAATCTCATAGGTGTGAGGTCAATTTTATTTTTAAAGGAGCTTTGTTTTTTTTTTTCCTATTTGCCCCTTATATTTTTGCAGGAATTATTTTATTTTTGCAGTTGCCCAATTGTGTATTTTAAAGGATTTATTTCCTGTAGATAATTTTTATACTTCCTTTTTCAAGATGTTGAATTTCTCTTGCATATCCTCTCCCAATTTTTCTACTTGAATTTTAAAATTCTTTGTGAGCTCTTCTAAGAAGTCTTTTTGATCTTGAGACAAATTCATTTTCTCCTTCGCGGCTTTACATGTGGTACTTTTTCTGCCATATTCTTCTGTGATGGTGTTTTGCCTGTCCTTATCTCCAAAGAAATTTTCTATAATCCCAACCTTTCTCTGACTTTTCTTACACATCCTAAATTTTGTTTGAGTGTTGTCCCCAGATTCTGGTGATGGGTAAAGTGCTTGCTCACAATATTTCTGCATTGAGAACCCTAGAGACTTGCTCACTGGGCTAGGTATCCAAGTTAATTATACTAGCAGCTTGCTCATGGGCTGGTTCCTTCTGAGTTTGGAATATTAGCAGTTTACTGTCTAGGCTGGGGCATCCAGCCCAGCTGACCTGCTGTACCATTGACCTATGGAGCCGGGACTCCAGCAGCCTCTGCTCCATATCTCTTCTGAGGCTAAGAACCTCCTGCTGTCCTCTTCCATGTACTATCTAAGCATTTGTTGCTCTGGTTCAATTCCCTGCCTTGAGCGCACTTCACTAAATGGTCCACTTTGTTCTTTTGTCACTCCTGGATCCATTTAGAGACATGATTAAAATTGTTTCTGAGGGAAATGCAGGAGAATTTAAGAAAGTTCCTCAAGCATTCTGGATCCACCTTCCCAAGCCCCAAAGCGGAAAAGTCCCACATAGTCCTGACTGTGATTCCTTGTCATTTGAATTGTTTCTTTATGATTGCTTGCAGTTTGGCATTAATATTTCTTATGGTTTTTATTTGTTTATTTGTTTAGTTATTTGTTTATTTGTTTGTTTGTTTGTTTGCAAGGCAATGGGGTTAAGTGGCTTGCCCAAGACCACACAGCTAGGTAATTATTAAGTGTCTGAGGCCACATTTGAACTCAGGTCCTCCTGACTCCAGGGCCGGTGCTCTATCCACTGTGCCACCTAGCTGTCCCGGTTTTTATTTTTTAATCTCTTTCTGGAGGTAATTAGAAGATTCTTTCAAAGAGTACTTTTTCTTCTTGCTTAGGATATTAGGGCAGTTTTCCTTGATAATTTCCTGAAATTTATTGTCCAGGCTTTTTCTTTTTATCTTGACTTTCAGATATAATTTGTGAATTATACCTTCTGGAGTTTTTTCCAGGTTTTCCATTTTTCATTAGAAGGTACTTTAAATTATTTTCTTTTTTTCCTAGCCTTTTGGTTTTGTTTGATAGAATCTTGATATCTCATCTAGTCTAGTTTACACTTGTCTAATTCTAATTTTTAAGCATTTATTTTTTAAATTTATTTTTATTGAAGATATTATTTGAGATTTACTATTTTTCCCCCCAATCTTACTTCCCTCCCCCCAACCCCCATGGAAAGCAATCTGTCAGTCTTTACTTTGTTTCCATGTTGTACCGTGATCCAAATTGGGTTTAATGAGAGAGAAATCATATCCTTAAAGAAGAGACAAGAAGTCTAAGAGGTAACAAGATCAGACAATAAGATATCTGTTTTTTTCCCTAAATTAAAGGGAATAGTCCTTGAACTCTGTTCAAACTCCGCATCTCCTTATCTGGTTACAGATGGCACTCTCCTTTGCAGACAGCCCAAAATTGTTCTCGATTGTTGCACTGATGGAATGAGCAAGTCCTTCAAGGTTGATTATCACTCCCATGTTGCTGTTAGGGTATACAGTGTTTTTCTGGTTCTTAAGCATTTATTTTCACTTAGTTTTCATTGTTTCCTTTTCTAATTGTTTAATTTTATTTTTAAAGGAGTTATTTTCCTTTTCCAGTTGCTTAATTTTATTTTTAAAGGAATTGTTTTCATCTTCTACTTGGTCAATTTTATTTTTAAATGAGTTTTCTTTTCCATTTGGCCAATTTTTCTTTTAAAGGTATCATTTTCACAGTTATTTTTTGTTTCCTTTTCCTGTTTTCATAATTCTCTTGATGACTTTTCATTCTTTTTTCATTTTTTTCTTCTTTCTTTATTCTTTGCTTTTTAAAATCCTTTTTGAGGTCTGCCAAAAGAATTTTTTTGGAATTTGAGACAAATTCACAGTCTACTTTGAATACTTCATATGTAAGCCTTTTGTCTTTCCCTTCTGAGATGGCATTTTGATCATCCCTGTCACCAAAGACACTTTCTGTGGTTAGCCCTCTTTTTTCCCCCTCATTTTGAAAGATGAGTTCTGCTCCTGGGGCACAGGGAGTATAGTCCCAAGCTTTTTGGACTGGAGTTTTGGGTTTCAGTCCCTGGTTTTCTGTACTGACATCTCAAATGTTCATGGTTTGCTCCCTGTGTTAAGATAACTTGACCCAGGCCCATGTGTTACAACAAAATTGCAGGGATTAGTGTTTGCCTTCTATACTAGGGCTAGAGCAGGTCAGCTAGGTGATGCAGTGGAGGGAGCACTGGCCTTGGAGTCAGGAGGACAGGAGTTTGAATCCAACCTTGACTCATACTAACTGTATGACCCTGAGCAAGTCACTTAGCCCTGATTGCCTTGCATCCAGGGTCATCTGCAGTCATCCTGGTTCATATCTGGCCACTGGACCCAGATAGTTCACAATGAAAAAATGAAGCTGGTGACTTAGCAGAGTAGCCTCTCCCTCAATTCCAATTCACAGGCTTGTCCTGACATTACTTGCCTGATGTCATGGTCTTAAGAAATGAAGGATGAAACATTAGGGCTGAAGCTTTTATTGCTGACTGTTGTTCTGTTGACTTATTGAGCTAGGACACAGATGTTTCAGCTAATGAGTTGTGCTATATCTTATAGCCTCCCATTGGCTTCTGAGTTCCCACCTTTACTGGGCTACACTCCCATTCCAATTGAGAAACCTTTCCCAATTTTTTGAGCTGAAAAACATGTTTTACTCTGTCTTCTGTGGATTCTGTCTCTTGAGGGTCTGTTTAGAGAGACTTCATTTAATGCTGTTTCACCATCTTGGCTCTGCCATGAAAGTTGTCCAATAATTTTTAAAATTTCTCCTGGATCTATTTTCCAGGGTAATTGTTTTTCCAGTAAGATATTCCACATTTCCTACTATTTTTTTTTAAATTTTATTTGATTGCTGCTAGATTTTTCATAGTCATTAGCTTCAAACTGCCCCATTTTAACTTAAGGAATTATTTTCTTCATTGAGGTCTTGTGCTTTAAGAAGTTCTCTTCATCAACTTTTTTGTGCCTCTTTTTTTTCATTTGATTAATTCTGCTTTTCAACATATTCCTCTCTTACTTTAATGAGTTAGAAAAAAATTTTAAGTAAATTCACATGGAGAAATAAAAAGTCAAGAATTGCCAGGAGCTTAATGAAAAAAAAAGTGAAAAAGAAGGTGGCTTAGCCCTACCTGATCTAAAATTATATTATAAAACATCAGTCATCAAAACTGTTTGGTATTGGCTAAGAAATAGAGTGGTGGACCAGTGGAATAGACTAGGTATAAAAGCAGTAGATGATTATAGTAAGGTGCTGTTTGATAAACCCAAAGAGTCCAGCTATTGGGATAAAAACTGCTGGGATAATTGGAAGGTAGTATGGAAGAAACTTAGATTAGACCAACACCTAACACCCTTTACCAAGATAAGATCCAAATGGTTACAGGACTTAGACATAAAAATCAATACTATAAGCAAATTAGAAGATCAAGGACTAGTTTACCTGTCAGATCTATGGAAAGGGGAGCAGTTTATGAATAAGGAAGAGTTAGAGAACATCACCAAAAATCAATTAGATGATTTCAATTACATTAAATTAAAAAGCTTTTGCACAGATAAAACCACTGTAACTAAGATCAAAAGAAATGTAGTAAATTGGGAAACAATCTTTACAACTAATGATTCTGGCAAAGGACTCACTTCTAAAATGTACAGAGAACTGAATCATATTTTCAAAACAAAAAGCCATTCCCCAATTGACAAATGGTCAAAGGATATGCAAAAGCAATTTACAGTTGAGGAGATCAAAACAATCCACAGCCATATGAAAAATTGCTCTAAATCATTAATTATTAGAGAAATGCAAATTAAAGCTTCTCTGAGGTACCGCCTCATACCTCTCAGATTGGCCAATATGACTAGAAAGGATAATGATCATTGTTGGAAGGGATGTGGGAAATCTGGGACACTGTTACACTGTTGGTGGAGCTGTGAACTCATCCAACCTTTCTGGTGAGCTATTTAGAACTATGCCCAAAGGGCAACAAAGATGTGCATACCTTTGACTTAGCAATACCACTACTGGGTCTATATCCTGAAGAGATGATGAAAAAGGGTAAAAGCATCACTTATACAAAAATATTTATAGCAGCCCTGTTTGTGGTGGCAAAGAATTGGATTGTCCTTCAATTGGAGAATGGCTTAACAAACTGTGCAGTATGTATGTCATGGAACACTATTGTTCTATTAGAAACCAGGTGGGACAGGATTTCAGGGAAGCCTGGAGGGATTTGCATGAACTGATGCTGAGTGAGATGAGCAGAATCAGAAAATCACTGTACACCCTAACAACAACATGGGGGTGATAAGGAAGCTTTGAAGGATTTACTCATTCCATCAGTGCAACAATCGGGAACAAATTTGGGCTGTCTGCAAAGGACAGTGCCATCTGTAACCAGATAAGGAGATGTGGAGTTTGAACAGAGTTCAAGGACTATTCCCTTTAATTTAGGAAAAGAACAGTTATCTTATTGTCCTATCTTGTTACCTCTTAGACTTCTTGTCTCTTCTTTAAGGATATGATTTCTCTCTCATCACACTCAATTTGGATCAAGGTACAAGATGGAAACAAAGTAAAGACTGACAGATTTCTTTCCGTGGGGGGTGGGGGGAGCGAAGTAAGATTGGGGGGGAAATTGTAAAAGTCAAATATCATCTTTAATAAAAATGAATTAAAAAAAAAGATATTCTTCTCATCATTCAATTCTTGTCCTTTTTTTTGTTTGCCCTATCCTGTTTTATAAGATGCTATTTTCTTCAATATTTTTGTGCCTTCTTTACCAAGTTATTTACTACTTTTTAATGAGTTTTATGCATCACTCTCATTTCTTTTTTCAATTTTTCCTCTACTTTTCTTATATGATTTTTTTTTCCTTTTAAATATTTTATTTATTTTGAGTTTTACAATTTTTCCCCTAATCTTACTCCCCCCCCCACAGAAGGCAATTTGCCAGTCTACATTGTTTCCATCCAAATTGAATGTGATGAAAGGTAAATCATATCTTTAAGGAAGAAAAATAAAGTATAAGAGAGATATCAGTTTTTTTCCTAAATTAAAGGTAATAGTCCTTGGTCTTTGTTCAAACTCCACAATTCTTTCTTTGAATACAGATGGTATTCTCCAACACAGCCCCAAATTGTCCCTGACTGTTGCACTGATGGAACGAGCAAGTCCATCATGGTTGATCTTCACCCTCATGTTGCTTTTATGGTATACAGTGTTTTTCTGGTTCTGGTCATCTCACTCAGCATCAGTTCATGCAAATCCCTCCAGGCTTCCCTGAATTCCTATTCCTCCTGGTTTCTAATAGAACAACAGTGTTTCATGGCATACATACAGCACAATTTGTTAAGCCATTCTCCAATTGAAGGACAATCCAATTCTTTGCTACCGCAATCAGGGCTGCTATGAATATTTTTGTATAAGTGATGTTTTTACTATTTTTTCATCATCTCTTCAAGGTACAGGCCCAATAGTGGTATTGCTGAATCAAAGGGTATGTACGTTTTTGTTGCCCTTTGGGCATAATTCCAAATTGTTCTCCAGAAAGGTTGGATGAGTTCACAGCTCCACCAACAATGTACTAGTGTACCAGATTTCCCACATCCTTTTCAACATTGATCATTGCCCTTTCTGGACACATTGGCCAGTCTGAGAGGTGTGAGGTGGTTCCTCAGAGAATCTTTAATTTGCATTTCTCTAATAAGTAATGATTTAGAGCAATTTTTCATATGATTATGGATCACTTTGATTTCCTCATCTGTAAATTGCCTTTGTAAATTTGCATATCCTTTGAACATTTATCAATTGGGGAATGGCTTGTTTTTTTTTTGAAAATTTGATGCACTTCTCTGTATATTTTAGAAATGAGTCCTTTGTCAGAAATATTAGTTGTAAAGATTATTTCCCAGTTTACTACTCTTTTGAACTTGGTTACAGAGCTTTTGTCTGTGCAAAAGTATTTTAATTTAATGTAATCAAAATTATCTAGTTTGTTTTTAGTTATCTTCTCCATCTTTTTCTTGGTCATAAACTGCTTCCTTTTCCCCTAGATCTGACAGTTAAACTAGACCTTGATCTTCTAGTTTGCTTATAATATTTTTTTTTTATGTGTAAATTATGTATCCATTAGGATCTTATATTGACATAGACTGTGAGGTGCTGGTCTAATACAAGTTTCTTCTTTACTAACTTCCAATTTTCCAGCGATTTTTATCAAAGAGAGAATTTTTATCCCAATAACTGGACTCTGGTTTTATCAAACAGCAGATTGCTATAATCATTTCCTGCTATTGCACCTAGTCTATTCCACTGGTCCACCACTCTATTTCTGATGACTGATGCTTTATAATATAATTTTAGATCTGTTAGGGCTAAGCCACCTTCTTTTGTACTGTTTTTCATAGAATCCCGGGAACTTCTTGACTTTTTATTTCTCCATATGAATTTACTTATGGTTTTTTCTAACTCATTAAAGTAATTTTTAGGAATTTTGATTGGCGGGGCACTAAACAGGTAATTTAGTTTTGGTAGAATTGTCATTTTTGTTAATTAGCTTGGCCTATCCATGCGGAGTTGATGTCTGCCCAGTTATTTAATTCTGATTTTCTTTGTGTGAGAAGTGTTTTGTAATTATTTTCAAAAAGTTTCTGTGTCTCCCTTCATAAATAGATTCCCAGATATTTTATATTGTCTGACATTACTTTGAATGGGATTTCTCTTTCTAGCTCTTCTTGCTGCATCTTGCTAGTCATATATAGAAAAGTTGAGGATTTATGAGGGATTATTTTCTATCCTGCAACTTTGCTAATGTTGCTAATTATTTCCAGTAGTTTTTTAAGATGATTTTTTTGGATTCTTTAGGTATACCATCATGTCATCTGCAAAGAGTGAGAGTTTTGTCTCTTCATTCCCAATTGTAATTCCTTCAATTTCTTTTTCTTCTCTTATTGGTGAAGCTAACATTTCTAATACAGTATTGAATAGTAGTGGTGATAATGAATATCCTTGTTTCACCTCTGATCTTATTGAGAATGCCTCTAGCCTATCCCCATTTCATATAATGCTTGTTGATGGTTTCAGATAGATACTGCTTATATTCTAAGGAACAGTTCAATTATTCTTACAATGTCTTATGTTTTTAGTAGGAATGGGTGCTGTATTTTGTCAAAAAGCTTTTTTCAGCATTTATTGATATAATCATATGATTTCTGATAGGTTTGTTATTGATATAATTAATTATACTAACAGTTTTCCAAATTTTGAACCAGCCCTGAATTCCTGGGATATAACCGACTTGATCATAATGAATTATCCTAGTGGTAACTTGTTGTAATTGTTTTGCTAAGATTTCATTTAAGATTTTTGCATCTATATTCATCAGGGAGATAGTTCTATAATTTTCTTTCTCTGTGTTAACTCTTCCTGGTTTATGTATCAGCACCATATTGGTGTCATAAAAAGGATTTTTCCCAAAGACTTTATATAGAATTGGAACTAATTGTTCCTTAAATGTTTGATAGAATTCACTTTTGAATCCATCAGGCCCTGGAGATTTTTTCTTAGGGAGTTCAATGATGGCTTGTTGAATTTTTTTTTTCTGAGATAGGGTTGCTTAGGTATTTAATCTCCTCTTTATTTAATCTGGGCAACTTATAGTTTTGTAAATACTTGTACATTTCACTTAGACCGTTAAATTTATTGGCATAGAGATGGGAAAAATAATCACAAATTATTACTTTAATTTACTCCTCATTGGTGGTGAGTTCATCTTTTTTCATTTATGATACCAGCAATTTGGTTTTCATCTTTCTTTTTTTTAATCAAATTGACCAGAGGTTTATCAATTTCATTGTTTTTTTATAAAACCAACTATTGGTTTTATTTATTATTTCAATAGTTTTTTGCTTTCTATTTTATTAATTTCTCCTTTTAATTTTTAGATTTCTAATTTGGTATTTAATTGGGGGTTTATAATTTGTTCTTTCTCTAAATTTATAATTGTATATTAAGATCTTTGATTTCCTCTTTCTCTAATTTATTCATGTCAGCATTTAAAGACATAATATATATCCTCTGACAGCCGCTTTGAGTGAATCCCATAGGTTTTGGTATGTTGTGTCATTATTGTTGTTTTCTAGGATGAAATAATTAATTACTTCTATAATTTGTTGTTTGATCCACTCATTCTTTAAAATGAGGTTATTTAGTTTCCAGTTAGTTTGGGGTCTATATCTCCCTGGTCCAATCTTGCATATGATTTTTATTGCATTATTATCTGAGAAAAATGTATTCATTATTTCTGCCTTTCTGCAGTTGATCATTAGTTTTTTTATGTCCTAGTACATGGTCAATTTTGTGTAAGTGCCATGTACTGCAGAAATATATATATATATAATATATATATATATATATATATATATATACATATGTATATATATATATATATATATATATGTATATATATTCCTTTCTATCTCCATTCAATTTCCTCCATAAGTCTATCATATCTAGTCTATTTACCTCCTTAACTTCTTTCTTGCTTATTTTATGATTAGATTTATCTAAATCTGAGAGTCGGAGGTTGAGGTCTCCCACTAATAGTGTTTTGCTGTTTATGTCTTCCTGAAGTTGTTTCAGCTTCTCTCCTAAGAATTTGGATGCTATCCCATTGGGTACATGCACTTTCAGTATTGAAATTATTTTATTGTCTATGATACCTTTTAGGTGGATATAATTTCCTTCCTTATCTCTTCAAATGCTTTCTATTTTTGCAGCTGTTTTGTCTGAGATAAGGATTGCTACCCCTTATTTTTTTTTTCCCACTTCAGCTGAAGCAAAATATCTTTTGGTCCAACCTTTTACCTTTACTCTATATGTAACTCTCTGCTTCAAATGAGTTTCTTGTATTGTAGGATTCTGGTTTTTAATCCACTCTGCTGTTCACTTATATTTTTAAGGGAGAGTTCATCCTATTCACATACAAAGTTATAATTACTAACTCTTTATTGCCCTTCATGAGTTTTTTCTCTCTGATTGTATTTTAGCCCCCCTTTTTTACATTATCCATATTCCCCAGTATTTTGTTTCTGAATACTGCCACCTTCAGTGTGTTTGCCCTCCTATATCC
Organism: Macrotis lagotis; assembly: GCF_037893015.1. NCBI lineage: Eukaryota > Metazoa > Chordata > Mammalia > Peramelemorphia > Peramelidae > Macrotis > Macrotis lagotis. The sequence continues at coordinate 145,558,770 of NC_133664.1, forward strand.
ACCCCTCACTTTTCTTTCCCCTTTCCTTTTTCCCCTTCTTCCCTACCTTCTGTTTGTTTCCCTTTTTATTCCCTCTCCCTCTCTCCATCTCCTTCCTCCTCTTTTCCCCTTTTAATACTTGAAAGTTACGTTTCTAAGTTAACTGACTGTATGTGTGTGTGTGTGTGTGTGTGTGTGTGTGTGTGCGCGTGTGTGTGTGTGTGTGTGTGTAAGTTAACTTTAAGCCAAGTCTGATGAGAGGAAGATTCAGCTGTTTCACATTTCCTCCCTTCCCCTCTATTACAATAGGTCTTTTGTACCTCTTTATGTAATGAAATTTACCCCATTCAATCCCCCTCCATAATCCTATCTCCTTCCTGTCCTCCTTTTTAAGGAGGTAGTGTTTTTAAAATATTCTAAGTCACAGAAAATCATAAGTTTCCACCACATCTGGCTAAGTATATTCTCTCTAATAGAGTTACAATTCTCGAGAGTTATTAGAGTCTTTCTCCCAAATGGGGATATAGTCAGTTTCTTCCCATCGGATAGCAGTCTCATGGATAAGTCATGAGTGTCCATCACTTCTGGCTAAGAATATCCTCTCTGATAGAGTTACAATTCTTAAGAGGTATGAGAATTTTTTTACCATGCCGAGATATAGTCAGTTTCATCTTATTGGATAGCAGTGTTTTTTTCTCTTTACTGCCCCCCCCCTTTTTTTTACCTTTTCATGTATCTAGTGGGCCTCCTGTTTAATGACCAAATTTTCAATTTAGCTCTGGTCTTTTCATCAGGAATTGTTGGAAGTCTCCCATTTCATTAAATGACCATCTCTTTTTTTCGGAAGAGAAGGCTCAGTTTTTCTGGATAGTGGATTCTTGGCTGCATTCCTAGTTCCCTTGCTCTTTGGAATATCTCACTCCAGGCCTTTTGATCCCTTAATGTTGATGCAGCCAGGTCCTGCGTAATCTTTACTGTGGCTCCTTGGTATTTAGATTGTTCCCTTTTGGCTGCTTGCAGAGTTTTCTCTTTTATCTGATAGTTATGGAATTTGGCCACAGCATTTCTTGCTGTTTTCATTTTAGGATCTCTTTCCAGAGGGGATCGATGCATTTTTTTCAATAACTATTTTTCCCTCTGGTTCTATGATATCAGGGCAATTTTCAATCTCTAAATCCTGTAATATTAAGTCCAGACTTTTTTTTTTTCTCTTCAATGTTTTCAGGAAGGCCTATAATTCTCAGGTTGTCCCTCCTTGATCTATTCTCGAGGTCAGTGGTTTTGCTGATGAGATATTTTACAATTTCTGCTATTGTTTTATTTTTTTTTGTTTTGTTTAACAGACTCTTATTGTGTCATGAAGTCATTAGTTTCCACAGACTTCTTTCTTTTTTTTAGAGAATATTTTCTTCATTTAACTTTTGCAAGTCCTTTTCCAATAGGTCAATTCTATTTTTGTAAGAGTTTTCCATTTGACCAGTTGAGGTTTTGAGAGAATTTCTTTCTTGTTGCAAGGTGTTAATTTCCCCTCCCAAGTTTTCCAATTGATTTTTAAACTCCTTCCTTATTTCTTCAAGGAAGTCTTTCTGTGCTGGAGAGAAGGTTATATTCTCCTCAGAGGTTCTAGGTCACCCTGAGTTAGTGTCTTTCCCTTCCCAGAATTTTTCTATGGATCCTCCTTTATGCTGGTCTTTCTTCATTCTCCTCAGACCTTGTGTTGGGGAGGGGCTGGTTCACAGAGGTTTGGTGTTGGGATCCCTAGAGGCTTTACTCACTGAGTGTAATATCTCCAGATGACCAGTAGGGAGTGCTGGTTGCTTTCTCTGGAGTATCTGTGACCTTGATTGAGGCCCTCTCCCTTGGCCTACAGGGAATGGTTGAAGCTGTTAGATACTTTTTTCTTTGATCAGTGGTGGGCTATACCCCTGGGGTGAGGTGATCACTCTCCCTATTTTCAGCTAAGGTGGTTCTGCTGCTCACATACCTGTGCCTAGGGAAGAAGTGGTCTGTAATTGTGTTTGTTCTGAGAAGAGGCTTCAGCTGAAATGGATTCTGAGTTCCTCCTGACCAGAGGAGCCCAGGGATTGATGTCTGCTGCTCTCCCGCATTGGAACTCTCCCTTCAACCCTTCCAGCAAGCTCTAGATGGTCAGCACCACAACCAATGCCTCTGCTCCTTACTTAGTTGGTCTGAGCCCCAATGGCCCACTGACCTCTAGCCCCACCTTTGACCAAACTCCTGAGCTCCTGCTCTGCTGCTAATCTGGCTAATTGGAGGTTAATCCAGGCTCCCAGGCTCTTACCTGGTCCTGTGCTCCAGCAGAGTCTGCCCTCTGTACTCAGACTCACCCAGGATTGCAGAAGAGAAATCCTGAGGTAGATGTTCTTCTCCTGGCTTTCTTTCTGGGTTTTGTAGATTGGATTTCTGTTAAGAGGTTTGTTTCATATTGTTTATGAGGGAAGATCAGGAGACCTTTAGCAGTGTGCCTGTCTTCTCTTCACAATTTGGGCCTGAAGTCTCTCTTATATGATTTTTAAATCCTTTTTGATCTCTTCTGTGACCCTAGACCAATTTGTATTTTTCTTTGAGGACTTGGATGTAAGAATTTTGACTTTGTTTCTTTTTCTTATTTTCTGTATTATCAGAGTAAGTTCTTGTCAGAGATTTTTTTTCTGTTTTTGTTCATTTCCCCAGCTTATTTCTTGACTTATAACTCTATGCTAAAAGGGGTGCTCTGCTTTTAGGGTAAAAGTTTTACTGACCCAAGCTTCCCAACTTTGGGGCAGCTATTTTCAGAGGAAATTCTCAGGACTTGTTAGTTTTTGTTTTTTCCAAGGTGATATAATCTAGGTTGAGGTTTATTGACTACTTCTCTATCCTGTATGTGTACTAGTTTGTGAGCATAGTATACTTTTAGACCCTGGAACTGTGACCAGGTTCATTGTTCCCCCTTGGCTACAGTCTTTGCTGTGCTAGTGCTCCTCCTTTCAATGAGATTAATATTAAAAACTGTGATCCAGTCGTCAATGCAACAGAGTCCTTCTCCTGGTACCAGCAAAAGTACCACTGTAAATCTGCTGATCACAGTTGTCCAATGTCCTTACCATCTGTGGGCTGAGAGGTCAGGAAACCACCCCTACTGCTACAGTCTCAGACATCCTGGTCTGGAATCTCATCTGCCCTCATGGAGCCTGTGCTGAACTGTGCTCCTTTCTTACCCAGATGTAACAGACCCATCCTGTTGACCTTCTAAGTAGTCTTCAGCTGACAAATTACTTTACTCCATATTTTTGTGGGTTTTACTGCTGCCTGGAGTGCTTACTTAAAGATACTAATAAAAGTTTTAGGGAGAGCTTAGGTGAGTTCTGCCATCTTGGCTTCTAGTAGTGTTTATGTGTTAGAAAAATGACTGTGAGCATTAAAATATGGGAAGGATAAAGCTAAATGAAACAGAATAGAAGGGGACTTATAAATAATAGAACAGGGATTCTAGCAGGCACAATGAAAGATATTGGAGACAGGATCTGGAAAACGTTAGGGATAACTTCTACTGGGATGAGAGTGTGGAGAAGGTAGATGGAGGAAAAGAGTCTATCTACCTGTGAAGGTGGCAATGGATCATAAAGATAAAGAGAATGGGTTAATTTTTTTTTAGTAATCAGACAAAGAGCAAAAAACAGTTGCTCCAATATTCAGTTGATCAAATCAGAGGAGAAATATAGTTAATAGTAACGGCAACAGGGGCAGAAGATTCTGGTTTCTAAGGTAGTGCTTCTGAATAATGCATTTTTTGGGTCAAAGAAAATTTAAAAAACTATCTATTAAATCAGAGTGATTGTGATATGCATCCATGGGCATGTCCTTCCAGAAGAATCATAAGTTCCTTTAGCATTAAATCATTTTAGTGTTTATGAGTTAATGAATGACACAGTCTAACCATGACTTATGAAAATATTTGCATGTGTATCTTGCAATGTCTTTTAAGGATATGAATCACTTCCTCTAATTTCTACTTTTTATTCTCATTTTTTTTATCCTTAAAGATAAAATTCAGAGTATTCAGGAGGAATATTTGAAAGCAATTTTACTGTAACTTTAGATCTTCTAAATTTAACCCCCTCCCTTCAGTTCCAAATTTAAAAATAAAATAGAGATTTTATTCATTGGAATGTGACTACTTCACCTGTCCTAACAATCTATATCACTGAACATTTTGTCTATCTGTGTATAGTATGCAGGTGTACTCCACAGACTTAATACTGAAGACAGGCTTATTCCTAAAGTAAGCTAGTCATGATGATGATGATGTAAAGTTAAGAAAAAGGAACTTGACAGCTATTACTGAATAATTTGAATTTACTCTGAACTAGGTCTTCTCATACCCAGAAGATTGGCTAAATAGTCAAAGAAGTATAACAATCTATGCTTAGGCTTTCACTAGAGCTAAATTATATGATTTGTTAACTAATAGTTTTTGTTATTTTGGGAACAATTTCACTAAATGTACCCCATTTTGGAAAATACATTTTCTTCCAAATCAAATTCCCTTAATTTGTTTTAAGGTCTGATTTACTTTGATGTGAAGAAATTGAATTTATATTATGTAAAGGAAGTTTTTTTTATAAAAAAAAGATGTTTAACTGGAGTGAATTCTTTCCCCTTTTCATTTTAAAGGAAGTAGAATAAATTGAAACATATAAGATATTTGTTCAAATTAGCCACAGATGCAGATGAGGGGAGTTCAAATTAAGTGAAATTTTTTTCTATTATGGTAAAAACCTGATGAAATATTTTTGCCATATATCAAATTAAAACAAATTATTTATAAGTACATATGACATATCAAAATTGCACATGCCCCCAAAGTGGAAGGGAAATTTAATTTGTTGCATGCCCATAATTGAGATCCTATAATACCCTGACAGACTTGAATAGCAAGCAAATTATTGTAACTGGGTTTAAAAAACATAAAACTACATAAGACTAGGATAAGGTACACATGGTTAGAAAGAAATTAATATGAAAAAGTCATAGTATTCTGCTAGACTGCAAGCGAAAAATGAATCATTAGCATCTCACAAACAAAAGAGGTAGAGGGATCCCAGTGAGATAAATAATTTTTTGGATACTTATTCTTTTTTAAAGACTATATGTAGAATATTTTATCTAATTTTTAATATCACCTTTTGGAAGAGATTCCCAGTTGACAAAGCTAAATCACTTTCAGAGTAAACCTTCCAAAATGGTGAAAAACATGACAAGGATATTAACAGAAATAGGACTACAGATATAATTTTTGGAGTTATCAGTATAACAGCTGACAATTAAATACCAAGAATCACTATCCCTGATATCAAATATGTTAGAATAGACTGCTAAGAGCCTTTGGAAATATTAACCATAAGGAAGAAAAAGAAGGAAGGGGGAAGAAGTCAGTGAAGGAAGTTAAAATGAAATGAGAGAGCTAAGAGGACCAGTATGAAATAGTGTCAGGGAAACTAAGAAAATAGACACTTTAAGCAAAGTACTGAATGGTAACTATTATCTATTATAAGTAAAGAAAGTTCATATGATTAAAAAATGGGGAAGAAACAGAAGACAGACAGGCATTTAATAGGTGAATAAATAGAAAGAAAGTCAAGGGCATGTGCAATCTAAGTCAGTCAAGTGGGAGGGGAAAAAGTACATTGAGAGTTGAGTTAAATCAAATGGGCATTTTTAAAAATTCAATTCCACATTTATCAGATTCTTATCACACACTATATACTATGCTAAGCAGACAAAAATAATTTAAAATTCTAATAATAATAAGAATAATATAAACTCATACTTTTCAAGGAACTTGCAATCTAATAGAGAAAAGAACATATTAACAATAATAGCTAACTCATTTGGCACTTGGAGATTTATTGAGTGCTTTACAAATATTTTCACATTTGATCCTTACAACAAATTTGTAAGGCAAGTATCATTATTCCCATTTTATTAATGATATAACTGAGGTTGTTAAAGCTTAAGTGGTTTAGAGGAGAGGAAAAGGACATTTGCAAGAATTCATTTCACAGATAATCTCCATTTTCTTAGTAAACTATGTTCAAGCTATTTTCTGAGAGTGATTGGGGAATACTTGTGCACCAGTAAGGAAAAAATATATCAAGGATTATCATATAAGAGACTTTAACTGAAGAGAGTATGTTTTTTAATAGTTTATATTGTTTTTTCTGGAATAGGTCTGGAATAGTAGAGAAAGCAGATGGTTGGAATTGCGCCATGATGCAAATTACTTTACTGTGGCATGAGTAGTAAACATATAAGAGGGTACCAGATTCATATGTTAACAAGGTATTATTGAAGTATTTGACCATTGGGGACAAGAAAGTAAGAAAAATAAGACTGGAACAAAATTGTAGATTGAAGAATTACAGAAGATTCAGCATGGAAGTTTCAACTCAATATACTTGGTTTGAAGTTGGGTCTTTGAATCAATGGGTATAGACATGTTTGTCTTTCTTAGTACAATGCTTTCTTAGCACAATTCTAAATTACTTTATGGAATGGGACACTGGACCAGTTAATAATTCTACGAAGGATGAATTAGAAGACCCATATTCTCTTCAAAATTGACTTTAAGATTTTTTCCCATCAATTCTATAATTCTATAATTCTAGTTGTCCATTTGTGAAGACTCAGAATTTTCCTGCATTTAACAGGTTTTTATGACTTTGGAGAGTTTGTGTTTCTTTTGAGAATTCTTTATTTATATCTTTTGACCACTTCTTCTTTTGAAAATGACTTTGACATTGTACATTTGTATTAGTTTCCCACATATTTTGGAATCAGAAACTTATCTGAGATACTAAAGATACCTCTTCTTGTTTTGTTTGCATTGATCTTATAAGTGCAGAAGTTTTTTCAATTTCACATAATCCAAATAATTTATTTTGCCTATTACTGTCATATATGTCCCTCATTTGCATAAACCTCTTTCTCTACTATTACCTATGAAAGATTTATGATATGTTTATCATCTTTATATATATTATATATATTCAGTAGAATATAAGGCATTCTGTGAAGTGTATTGTTCTGAATTCTTAGCTAATAATAATAAAAACACATTTATATGGTACTTATTATGGGCACATACTGAGCTAAGTGCTTTACAATTATTATGTCATTTAATTCTCCAACTCTTTGTAAAGTGAGAACTATTAATTTTTTCTTTTGAAAATGAGTGAGCAAAGGCCCAAGGGCACACAGCACATGTCTTGAGAGCAGATTTGAACTCAGATCTTCCTGATTTCAGACCTGGTATTTTATCTATTATGCCATCAAGTAGCCCTTAGTTAATCAACAAGCATTTGTTAAATGCTTGCTATATTCCAGATCCCAGGCTAAGTTTTAGATGCAGATACTAAAAATGAATAGTTCCTGTTCTCATCCAATTAATATATTTTTTTATTTTTTAAGTCCCTTTTTTATTACATCCCTATAAGCACCTTATATTCTACTGAATATATATACTACACAGCTATGAAGGTATAACTAGCATATTCTGGCTCACTCTTAGAAGGCCAGAAAGGCTATTGTTTGCCCCTCAGGAATCTAGGTTGTCCTGACGGTCTTGGGGCAAGTTTTTTTTTTCTTTTCTTGTTGTCATTGTCTTGGATTCCCTTTAGCTATACTGTTAGTGACCAGTAACTAACAATGCAGTTCTATTTAAACTACTTAACTAACATCAATTGGCTTTTACAAAACAGCACTACTTCATCAAAAGTATAACTATATTAAACAGTACAAACATTTTCTCTAGCATTTCCTCTGTACTGTCTTACTTTCAGAGAGAGATATTAAGTAGACTCAATTTAGATTAGTTTCTACTCAGCAATGTAAGCACTGATGATGTTCAAAGGCAGCATCTCTGATGAATGAGTCTTTTTCTCAACTTCCTTTGTCCAGGAAACTTAAACATCTTCTTTGGGTCATTGATGCTGGTCTAGTAGCAAAATTTCTCCAGGGTTTTGACTCTGATCCCTGTGGCTTATTTTCAATGACCTTTTGAAATTTCCTATGTTAGATTCATTTTATCAGATACCATAACTGAAGGAAGGAATCACTGGGATTCCCTAGAAACAAGAGGCAAGAATACGGTATTTGAAGATGGCAGTTTTTTTACTCCAAAATCAATCAGAGTCATCTGCATCCAGTGGTCAGATATGAGTCAGGGTGACTGGAGATGGCATGGAATTCGAGGTACTCAAGTTTAAGTTACTTGTCTAGGGTCACACAACTAGTGTCTCATGTCTGAGGCTAGATTTGAACTTCCATCCTACTATCTCCCAAGGCCTGTGCTCTAACCACTGCTAGCTACCCTTATCGTATGTGTCCCCCACTTAAGAACTCTTTCTCTAGTTTTATCTATGAAAAATTCATAATATGTTTATCTTCTTTTTTTTTTGAGGGAAGATACTATTTTTGGAGGGATGGACGATGATAAGAAGGGACTCCTGTGGAAAATCATACTTGAACTCTTTTGAAAGAAACTGGAGATTTCAGTAGGCAGATATATGGAACAAGAGTTTTCTGGGTTTAGTATACCACCAGTACAAAGATATGGATATGGCAGAAGAAGTGTTTGTTGTGAATTATTGACTATAAGTTGTTTTCTGGCCCAGTTTTCTTGGCCCATCCTTATCCATTTTACTATTGACCTTCTGAATACAAAGTATGTGAGCAATACAATAAAATTCTTATTTGGACTTCAGAATGCTAATGGGGGTAGATTCCAATTGTCAGTTTTAATATTTATTTATGCTGCTAGTTCAGTGATTGTCTAACTCAAAGGGAGATAATACTAATTTATTAGTCATTAATTTTAAGCTCCACTTGTTGAGGTAATTAGCCATAAGCACCCTATGAGTACTTAGTGTCTCTTCCAGTTATATCATGTTTATTCCATAGACTGCTATGGAAACACTTATTAGTATTCATATATCAGTTGGAAAGGATATTTGATATAAAATTGTGTATATTGAACAGCTGTCACTATTGTGATGATGTATTTTTTAAAAACTCAAGATTCCCTGTTAGAATGTAAGTCTATATAAAATAAGTATTTCCCAGCTTTCTGATAATGTTGGCCACAAATTCTGTTTTGAAATAGTATTATATATCCACAGAGGAATTAAAGAATAAAGAATGACCAGAATAATTGTTCACTCCACTTCATCTCAGGTTTCATTTGAAGCTCATAAACATCACATACCTTATTTCTCCACTTATAAATCACATCCTTTCTTCAAAAAAATTGGGATTTAAAAACTAGGAGCATCTTATACAGTGGTTATAGATTGTTTTTACTTGCATTTCCTGCTTTTCTTGTGCTAGTTTTTACATTCATTGTTGTAGCTATTTTTATTTGCATTTCCGGCTTTCTCACACTTGTCTTTGCATTCATTGTTTCACATTTGTTACCTCTTTATTAGGTTACATTTTTCTACATTCCACCCAGAAATGGCTCAGAAAAGATTTTCATATAGTGGTGAATTCAAGTTCAAAGTGAACCAGTTTGCGAAAGTGAATGGAAATCATGTTGTTGAACCTCAGTTTGGTCTTTCTCCAACTGAGAAAACAGTCCAAAATTGATTTGGCTACTGGTAAAAGAAACCCAACTGAAAACACCCTGGTAGAAGAAGGCTACGAGAGGCAAGTCAGTCAAATGACTTACAGAGGTGATTGAAGAGCAAAGGGTCATTAGAATTCCTGTGTCCACAAAGGTGGTTCAGCATGAGGCAAGAAAGATTTTGATGAAAAAGAAGTGACTGATTTCACAGGAGGAAATCCTTGGTGCTTCAGATTCATGACATAGAATGGACCAAGCATGTGTTCATGCACCAGACTTGCCCAGGGATTGCTTATGGTCACACCCAGACCACAGCATAGGCAGGAGAGCAATCAGAGCCTCTCCTAAGACAGTGATTTGTCATGATGAGGAGTTGCATGAATTTTATGATGAATAAAACTTGAGTTCAATAACGTAATACAATAATTATTTTTCAAATTTCAGGCCCCCAAATTAAGGGGAAATATGGTAATCCTCATGATCTCAAAAGGGATCATATATGTAGCACTTAAATCTTAAAGTGCTATGTAAATGCTAATCACAATAATTATCTTATCCAAAACATAGCTCAATATCTCCATAAACCCAGTCTTCCTCCAAAGTTCTCTGTATCTGCCAAGGATTCTACTCTTCAGGTGTATTTGTAGAGTGAAGAAAGAACCAGGAAATAAGATGTTATTTTTTTGACAAGTAGTTTTACCTCTCTGGGCTTCAACTTCCTCATTAAAAATAATTAGAAGTTTGGACAGGTTGATTTCTCAGGTTCCTTCTAGCTCTAGCTCTAGTATCGTAACATTTTAATTACTTCTTATGAAATTAAAGTTAGAGAAATTAATTTTTTATAATGTCTAGGTAAGGAAAAACTGCTGCTGCTAACTTCATTAATGAAATAATGTTCATGGGATTATAGATCTAGAAAGATCAAAGGTCATCTAGTCCAAACACCTGATTTGCATATGAGGAAACTAAGACCCAACAATGGCAGTTAAGTGAATTTTTAAGTCACAGGTAGTAACTCTCAGTGGTAGGATTTGAACCCAGGTTCAAATTCAAATTCAAATTCCAAAACTATTGTTCTTTACTCTGTACCACACTACCTTTTATTACACTTGCAGGCTTTCAAAGAGAATCTTATAGTTAATTTTTTTCCTAACAAGTAATTAGCTAATAATACTATATTGAGATCTTATCATGCTGAATCTTATAGTACAAAATACATCTCAGTTATAGAACAAACTTTGCTTACTTTAAATGGCTGAACAATTGAGACCTGATATACATTTTGACTTCAGGTATTCAAACTATTTGCAAATATACTACAGGAACATATACTTTTTAATGTGTACTTATTTACATACTGTTCCTTTCTAAAAGATAAGGCATTTTATGTGAGAAACTCATAGCTATCTAATATCTACTTTTCAACAAATGAATCAAATCCACTTTGCTTTTATTCAATGATCTCTATAAATGTGAAAAAATCAGATGAAGTACATAATCTATATCAATTTCTCTATAATTTTTTTGGTGATTATGTCCATGTATTGTTGGAGCAGTATTTTGTACTGTTAATATGAATCAGATGTTTTAATATGAATTGTGATCTTTTTAGATGAGTTGCTTTCAGTCATTTTAAAAATTATGACATTGGTCATCCTTTTTGTAGTTTACTGCTAAAAACCATGACTTAAAAAATATAGTTGATTTCTATTGAAATGCATGCTCCTGTGTTTTGTTCAATATACTACTTCAAACCAAATTACTGAAATTCTGTCTGGTGGTACTAATTATGTTTCAAATGCTTTTTTTAAAAAAGGAATCAACAATTACAAACTTTGTATTGCGAGTACTTTGTATTGTCTTTAGCTTTTGTACTTTTTTCCATACTTTTCTCAATTTAGATATTGATTGAAGTGGAAAAAATTATTTCTAGAATTGGAAATTTAGAAAATGACCATCAATTGAGGAATTGCTGAAGCAGAAGAGCATTGTACATATTAGCAGCAACATTGTGCAATGATCAACTATGTTAGATTTAGTCCCAGCAGTACAAAGACCAGTGTTTCTTTCATTGATTTACAAAGACATTAGCAGGCACTATAATTTTTTTGAAATTTATAGGTTAGTTGTGATTAGATACTTTGGAACAAAGGCCATGATAAGTAGCCTCAGACTTATAAGGAATAGGAGATTGTACTGACTAGAGAAATGAGAAGTCAAGAACACCAAATTTAAATTTGGGACTAAGAAAGAGCAACTGAAGAGCCCAGAAGCTAAACATTGTTTACTTTCCAATTTTTCCAAGGGTCACAGTATTTCTAGGTTCAAAGCAGCAAAGTGTTACAATTAGCTTACATGATATAGTAACATCAAGTTCAAATTTATAATGTTTTGAAGATATATCTTAGACAATATTAATGTGATAATGGGGAAGTTGCAACTTTTCTGAGTTTCATCTGTAAAATATACTACTGCCTGGAAAGCAATTATTTTGTATATATTTTGAATTTACTTTTTTACAAGCATATCATTACCCTTAATAGGATATATATGCTCTTTAGGGAGAAGGGCTATTTTTTATATCTCTAGTACCTGGAAGTTCATAATTTTTTAATTTAAATTTTATTTTTTCCAAATACATGTAAGGTTAATTTTCACCATTCATCTTCTGTGCATGACAAAAGCATATTTTGTTGGTTCTTCAAGAAGGAAATTCAACACACAGTTTTATGCATTTTTGTAGATCCTGGGTATTAAAAGATGAAAACTTACATAATCCTTGACCTCAAGGAAATTGAGATCTAATAAGAAGATAGTATATGTATACAATTGAATATGAAGGCAATTTAGACAGTGATAAGAGATATGAGATATCCCAATTTCTATGAAGAAATTTGAGGGAGGAAAATCATTTTATTTTGGAGAGAATCAGATAAAATTTTGTAGAGGAGGTGACATATGAGCTAGTCCTTGAAGAAAGGGAAGTAGAAAATTTTTTTTTTTTCATTTTTTAAAAATTTATTTAAGGTAATGGAATTTGAGTGACTTATTCAAGGTCACACAACTAGGCAATTATTAAGTGTCTGAGTATGGATTTGAATTCAGGTTCTCCTGGCTCCAGGGTCAGTGCTCCATCCACTATACCACCTAACTGCCCCAGAAGGAAGTTTTTTTTAGAGAGAACTATATTTATTATTGACTATTCAAAAAGTACTTATTAATGGACTCTTTTAATGGACTGTCCATCCAACTTCATGTTATATGGGTAATAGAAATTATTCATATATTTTGTATTTTAGATTTTTTAACTAATCTCTTTTAAACAATTCTTCTTTGAAAGAAATTTATATTTTCTGTTTTAACATAATCTTGCTTTCCAAATATATCATTAACTTTCCCTTACACAAAGAGACCCTCCCTTATAATAAAGAATAAAAAAAGAAAGGGGAAGCATTTAAGCAAAAAAAAAGTATTAATTGATAGTATATTCAATATTTAACACACAATTGCTCAATTATGTAGTTTAGTTTAGTGAGGGATATATATTTTATACTCTCTCCACCATGATCTTTACTCACTGGAAGCATCAGAAAAAAGCTTCCAGGAAAAAGTGTATAAACACAGATTGTTCCTTCTTCCTTGGTTGAAGGCTTCAGGGTGCTTCAATGCCAGGCAATATGGATATGCTCCTAAGCCATTATTAGGTAAATAATTAAATATCTTATTACTCCAGGCAATTCTAAGATTATAAATCTCATAGAAAGTGCTGCCCAATTTTGGTAGAGTTTCCTTACCTATGAATTCCATGTCAATGAAGTCATAGGTCTAGATCCTCATTTGCCTTCTCAGACACTAACTCAACATCTTTTATATTTTATGGACTTAATAAATACTTGATGTAGCAAATAGTTAGAAGAATTTTCTAAAATTGAAAAATTAGAAAACCTATCTAGTAAATAGCTAACATTGAAGCTGGAATACCACAAAACTCTCTTCTGTTAGTTGCTCGGGTTTAAACCAAAATCATTAATTAGCTTCTTTTGTTTTTGATATGCAATAGATCACTACATCTTGTTAATTCTTTCCTTGTAATATCTTAAGAATATGTTCTTTCCTTTCTTCTGAGATCTCACTGTCTTATAAAAATTGAATATGTGTTGCTTTTACACTCTTGATCATGCTGTTTCCCTCTTTTCCCTCCTCTTTATCTAGTCTTCTCTTCAAGATCTTTCCTAAGTCCCAATTTATGAAGAGTTCATGGTTTGTTCCAGTCTAGAGCAATCTCTCCCAGTTGTGAATTGATCGTTTATTGTCTTGTATCTTTATTTAGCAGTTAATCATATTTTGCCATCTAACATTTCTTTCATTGGTGCCATTTATTTTTATTTATGTGTGTGTGTGTGTGTATACGAATGTGCCTTGTCTTTCACACTAAATCATAAGCTTCTTATGGACTAGAACCATATCTTATTCTATCCATATAGTAATCCTTAATACTTGGATAAATCAATGAATACCATGAACTCAAAAAAATTATTTTCATTTAGTAGATCTGTTATAGAAATGATTGAGAAATGAAGAATGAATAATGATTGCCATTATCATGATTAAAATGTCTCCCCCAAGGTACACATTTCTTTTTCCACATCATCATAACAAATAAAGACTCTTTCACAGGAGCACATCATTATTTGTTTTTTACTTGGTGAGGTCCAAAAAGATCTGCTGTCAGTAGGGAAGGGAGATTATTAAAACTTGTGAATCCTTGTTCCACAAAGCTCAAAATAAACCATGTCCAAACCAGCATACCACTGTACAGAGTATTTTTTGTAAACGCATCAAAGTGCTAAGAAACAGCAGTGAGTTAAAAGATTTCACTGAAGCTTATATAAGCTTTAGTGTTTTAGACTAGGGATTTTCCCCCAAGTAGTTTAGTAATGCGAAATTTTCTACCTATTAAGAAGTTGTAAGTCATTGCCTATAGTGAGTTTAAAAAAATGCTTCTAATTGCACCTTATCAGCCAATTTCTATTAAATGTTAAAGCCTCCTTTACAGTTATGATGTGATATTTTAATATGATATCATGAACAAGTTTCTTTTTTAGTGCAACTTCTTGAAAATCTTCCATTATTTTGACCTACTTCTTGCTTGCTCCCTTGGAACAAGTTAAAATTTTTATCATGCAAATGAACCCTTTTATATCAGTAGATTTGTCATTCAAAAAAAAATCCCAGCATTAGTGCATTAAATATATACTCAACTAGTGAACATAGATCAGTCTTTAAATGATTTTAATTAAACAAACATTGATTTTAGCACTTGATAAAAATGATGATAACTATAATTTGTAGAGTACACACTATGTGTTAGATACTCTACTGTTTTACAAATATTGTCCCAATAACAGCTTTAAAAGGTAGATGCTTTTAATACCTCCATTTTAGAGATGAAGAAACTCAGACAAACAGTTTTTAAGCATCTTGCACAGGATTACAAAAATATTCAGTATCTGTGACCAGATTTGAACTTATGTCTTCATTCTCTTAGGTCTTTCTTCTCCATGCCCAGTGATATATTTATTTTGCCATTTTGCTGTTCTTAATATTAGGAAAGGAGTTATGAAGTCCAAACCCAATTCACTATTGATTCAAAGAACTATATCATACATTAACCACCTAATTTCTGCTGGGTGCTTAAAGACTTTTAATAACCTCCTTTTAGTTAAAAAGAAATTATAAATTAGATAGAAATAATTAAGAATTAATTCAAAATGCTCCCCCAGTTTTTAAGGATGGTGAAATTAATAAATATTTTAAATGTAATATTAACTGTTTTCACTGTGGAGAACACTACATAAAGTTCCTAAAGGTGATTAAGTAGGACAATTGAATGAAAAAGTGAATAACAATAAATAATTATTTCAAGCATATGAAAATATGAAAGTGATCCTTCAGGGTTACTGAAATGATATTGACATTAGAAGATAAAAGAATATTAGCAATGTTAAAATTTATTGATTTACTTTCATGTATTCATGTGAGCTACAATGTGCAGTAATTTCTTGTCATTTAATGAGATGCAAATGCTTTTGACTTTAAAATTCTATATTTTATTTCAGATTTCATATTTTAAATCTTTGTAACACATAAAAATGCCTTTCACCTTAAATAGTCATAACAGTTTATTAGATTTCTAAGTGTAATCTCTATTAAATCTGTTTTAAAGATTGGTTCGAATAGAGCCTGTTTTTAACTTTTTTAACTTCTCTTATATTACATTAGTTAAAATGTTTGTGAATTTTTTAAAAAACTTATTTTTGGTAGTTTAGGTTCTATCTCTACATAAAAGAGAGCATCTTCTACCAAATTTTTATTTTTTTAAATTTTTTTAAATTTATTTTTTATTCTCATTTTGTACAAATGTTTTTCTTTACATTAATAAAATATACTTGTTTACAAGTAAACAAAATACCCCTCCCCCCATGAATATAGATAGACTTGCTTGGGCAAAAAAGTAAAGGGGGGAGAAAAAAATTAAAATTAAAAAAATAGTAATAATTGTAGGTATGGCCAGGTGGTGCAATGGACGAAGCACCAGCCCTGGAGCCACGAGCACCCGAGTCCATATCCAGCCTCGTAAACCCAATAATCACCCAGCCATGTGACATGAAAGCCACCCGGTCCCCACTGCCCTGCAAAAACCAAAAAGAAGGAAAAAAAAAGACCCAAAATAAAATAAAATAGTAATAATAGTAGGGGTGGCTGGTTGGCAGACAGAGCATTGGCCCTTGAGGCAGGAGCACCCGGGTCCGAATCCGGCCCCAGACACCCAATGATCACCCTGCTATGTGGCCCCGGGCAGGCCACCCAGCCCCACTTGCCCTGCACCCTCCCCCAAATAATAATAACAAAAAATGTGTTTCAGTCTTTGTTCCAACACCATCAACTCTGTCGTGAGTGGATCACATTCTTTATGATAAGTCCATCACAAAAGTTACTTCCATATTTTTCCAACGTTGCCATTGCTGATCGCAACTCCCTCCTTTCTTATTTCTCCACTACCATGTACTATATTTTCTCTCTCCTTTCACTCTGACTCTGCTGTAGGGTCACTGAGTGACGCAGCAGACAGATCCCTGGTCCTGGGGCCAAGAAGCCCTGAGCTCCCATACCACACCTGAGGCCCAGCATCCACCTGGCCCTATGGTCCTGGGCAGGCCATCCAATCCCAGCCCCTTGCAAGAAGTAAAAAAAGAAAATGTGCTATATCTGACCACTGTCCCCCCATGGTACATCCTCTCCTCCTTTATTCACATCCCCACCCCTTCCCCCTGCTCCCCCCTCCTTCTTACTCCAGTTGTCTATACCCCATTGAGTGTATTTGCTGTTTCCTTTCCTAGCCATCTCTGATGAGAGCAAAGGTTCCCTCATTGCCCCTTGCCTCCCCCCTTCCATATCATTGCAATAGCTCTTTGTAATAAAAAAAATCTTAATATGGTAAATAGCTTGGACTATTCCCCCTCTCCTTTTTCTTTCTCCCATTCCATTTCCCGTTTTTTCTATTGACTCCATTTTTACTCCATATTTTATCTTCGACTTCAGCTTTCTCCTGTGCCTCAACTATAAAAGCTCCCTCTACCTGCTCTATTAACTGAAATGGTTCATATAAATATTATCAGTATCATTTTTCTATACATGCAGTTCATCCTCATTAAGTCCCTCATATTTCCCCCCTCTCCTCCAATCTCCATGCTTCACCTGAGTCCTGTATCTGAAGCTCAAACCTTCTGTTCAGCTCTGGCCATTCTAAAAGGAACCTTTGAAATTCCCCTGGTTCATTGAAAGTCCATCTTTTTCGCTGGAAGAGGACATTCAGCCTTGCTGGGTAGTTCATTCTTGGCTGCATTCTAAGCTCTCTTGCCTTCTGGTATATTATATTCCAAGCCCTACGAGCTTCCAATGTAGCTTCTGCTAAGTCTTGTGTGATCCTGACTGTAGCTCCACGATATTTGAACTGTGTCCTTCTGGCTGCTTGTAATATTTTCTCTTTGACATGGGAGTTCTGGAACTTGGCTATAATATTCCTGGGGGTTGGTTTTTTTGGATCTCTTTCTCGGGGGGATTGGTGGATTCTCTCCATTTCTATTTTGCCCTCTGCTTCTAGAATATCAGGGCAATTTTCCTGTAGTAATTCTTTGAAAATGATGTCAAGGCTCTTTTCCTGATCATGACTTTCAGATATTCCAATAATTTTCAAATTATCTTTCCTAAGTTTGTTTTACATATCAGTTATTTTTTCAATGAGATATTTCACATTTTCTTCTAATTTTTCATTTTTTTGGTTTTGAAGTATTGATTCCTGATTTCTGGTAGATTCATCAATCTCCCTGAATTCTATTCTTTTTCTGAAGGATTTATTCTCCTCAGAGAGTTTTCTTATCTCTTTTTCCATCTGGCCAATTTTGCTTTTTAAAGCATTCTTCTCCTCAATAACTTTTTGAACTGTTTTATCCATTTGACCTAAGCTGTTTTTTAGCATGCTATTTTCTTCAGCATTTTTTTGGATTTCCTTGACTAAGCTGCTGACTTCATTTTCATGTTTTTCCTGCATCTCTCTCCTTTCTTTTCCCAGTTTTTCTTCTAACTCCCTCATTTGATTTTCAAAGTCTTTTTTGAGCTCTGTCATAGCCTGAGCCAATTTCTGTTTTTCTTGGAGTCTTAAGATGCAGGAACTTGTGCTTCCTCATCTTCAGACTGAGTATTTTGATCCTTCTTGGGCTCATTTGCAAAATATTTCTCAATGGTCTTCTTGTTTCTTTGTTCATTTTCCCAGCCTAAGCCTGTTTTTTGGGGGGTGCTTCCTGAGCTTTTGAGATACTCCCACAAGGGTCTCAATGTGTGAGGCTCTGTCCTCCTTCCTTGTCTGTGAATGACCATAAGTGCCCCCCCCCCTGCCATGGGGCTGAGGTGGGGGGGCCCTGCTGTTCTATGGGGGGCCTAGACTGGGATCAGGATCTGAATGTGGTCAGAGCCCCAGAGTCCTGTTCCAGGGGCAGAGGACAGAAGAACTCTGCAGTCTCTCTTCATTCCCCTCCCTCAGCTCAATGGGCTCATGCCCTGGGGGCTCCTGCTTACCAGCTCCACCTGCTTCTGTTTCCGGGTCTAGGCTGCTGAAAGAGGAGGAAGCTGGCTGTGTGCCCTGAGGGTTGGGCTCCATGTGCTGCTCCCCCACTGTTCCCCCCACTTTGTGCCGGTGCTCCCCGGGGTGCAGCTCAGGTGACTCCCCCCGCTGCTGTGAGTTGAGGCTCCCAGTGCCCTGGGGCTGCCTCCAGGAGGCTGAAGTTCTTTGGCTCTGGCGGGCCACCCCTCTGGCGGGCCGCCCCTCTGGCCCCGGGGAGCAGAGCCTTTCTGCTCTTTTCCAGGTTACCTTGAGTAGGAGAACTGCCTCACTGGGTCCCTTTGTGGGTTCTGTCTCTCGAAAGTTTAGTTAGAGTCCTTAGTTTATGAGTTTTTATCAGAGAGCTCCTAAGACTGGATACCTTCATGTCGCCATCTTGGCTCCGTCTACCAAATTTTTAAAAGGAAACCAGTGAATACTGAAATTCCATAGCAAAGTAAATTCCATAAGAATACCAAATTCAGAGCAAAAAAAATCTTAGAAATAATTTTATTGATTTTTATTCCTGAGAAGACCAAAGAAATGAATTGTCAAAAGAGTGGTACATGAGAGATATTCAACTTACTTTTTCCCCAATGAGAAACAGGTCTTAATGCTATTCCTGAATGGAGGATGACTATCCTGATATCATGCCATTCTTGATATAGAGTATCCTGAAAGTTGAATGAAGAGAACCTTTGTGATAGAGTAGAAAAGATACTACCTGTAAAATCAGAGGAAATTGATTTGAATTTTGATTCTGATGCTTCTTACCTATAAGAATTTTGGCTAAGTCATTCAGTCTTCCTAGGTCTTTATTTCCTCAGATGAAGATATAATAAATGATTATAGCCTTCAAGGTCCCTTATGACTCTTTTGTTATGAACCTATGAGTTTTAGTCTCACTAATTTTAGGAAGATGTCCAGATTTATCTCCCTTAACCCTTCTAAATTCATGTTGATTTCAGGATATTTTAATATATCACAATGCCTCACTGACTCCTTAAATTAAATTAAATTCTTTTCACTTTGGTTTGGTTAAACATTGATTAAGCACATGCTATGTGTAAGGTGTTGCTGTGCTAGACATTGGGGACACATAGCCACAAATGAAGCCACTACTAACCTGAGGAATTTATACTCTCCTGGAGAAAGCAATGTAGACTAATAATACATGCAAAGCAATATCAGACGGGAGAAAATATTTAGAGTATAAGAATGGAAGGACAAATCCTGAAAAACAAGAATGTGGTTCTTGGCATTTGACCTTATAAAGAAAAGTGAAGGATTCTGAGATGTGGAAGTGAGGAGGGAAGTGAATTCAGGCTTTGATAATAGCTTGTCCTAATACCTGGAGGCAGAATAAGGTATGTTCCTTTTACAAAACAGCTAGTAGGACAGTTAAAACTAGAAAGATCTTAATATCATTGATAACCACGATGGTCTGATTACTGATCAAAAGCCACATATTCTGGATAATAAAGTTACATGGGCCTTAGAAAACATTACTGTCAAGAAAGCTAGTTGAAGTGATCGAATTCTAAATGAGCTATTTAAAATCTTAAAATATGATGTAGTTATAATGCAGTACTCTGTATATCAGCACATTTGAAAAACTCAACAATGGTTTCTGGATTAGAAAAGATCAGTTTACACCCCAATTCTAAAGAAAGACAATACCAAGAAATTTTCAAATTGCTGAATAGTTGTGCTCATTTCACATGCCACCAAGTTTATGCTTAAAATTTTGCAAATGATGCTTTAGCAATATATGAACCAAGAATTACCAGAATAATAGGTTGGTTTTTCACAGAGGCAAGAGGAACTAGAGACCAAATTGCCAATTTCAAATCTGGCTTGAAACAACATAAAGAAAAAATGATTTCATGATAAATGGGTCTATCACTTCCTGGCAAATAGAGAGAGAAGAAATGGAAGCATTGTCTGCTATTCTATGTATGAGCTCAGACATTGCTGCAGATGGTGACTGCAATCATGAAATTAAAAGACACTTGATCCTTGAAAGAAAAGCTATGACAAATCTGCACAGCATATTAAAAAGCAGAAATATCATCCTACCAACAAAGGTCCACATAGTCAAAATTGTCATTATTTCAGTAGCAAGGAATGGCTCTAAAAATTGGACTGTAATGAGAAAAAAAGACATTATGTTGCTGGAGAAGACTATTGATAAGCCCCTTGTACAGCAGGGAGATCAGATCAGGCTATTTACTTGAAGGCCAAATATTGAAGCTGAAATTTAAATATTATGGTCAAGATAGAATTCAATGGAAAAGATTCTGATATTAGGAAAGTTTGAAGGCAAAAGGAAAAGGGAATGGCCGAGGATGAGATGGATAGATAATATCCAGAGTCACTAGTAAGTTTCCAAGATTGGACTTGATTCTACACAAAAAGTTCACTGTTAAAAATGTGATAGATCAGTTTTTCCACTTCTCAACTGATCTCCTAAACATCTGGATTTCACCCATGTCACCCTAATCCAATTGATCAGCCCTGGAATCAGGTGGATCTGAGTTCAAATCAAGCCTCAGAAACTTGACACTGTGTGATCTTGGGTAAATCACTAATTGCCTCATGTCCAGGATCATCGCTTTTTCTCCTGATTATATCTGACCAATTGACCCAGATGGCTCTAGAGGAGAAAGTGAGGCTGGTGATTTAGCTTAACATCCCCTCACTCAAATCTAATTCATAGTCTTCTTTGAGAATGAAAGTCAAACATAATCATCACCTTCCACTTAGTATTCAAGGAGGAGTCTTCTTCATTAGGTTTCTGTTCTCTGGAATAGTATAGGAAGCACTTCAACTTACATTTATGTAAAGGAAATAATAGTGTTTTGGAAGATGGATTTTTGCCTTTTTTATTTATTTAGTATTTTATTTTCCCTATTTATGTGAAAACAATTTTTAACATTTCTTTTTAAAACTTTGAGTTTCAAATTCTCCTCCTTTCTCCTCATTCCCCCTCACTGAGAAGGTTAGCAATATAGGTAATATATTTACAGTCAAGCAAAGAATTTCCATAATAGTTATGTTGTAAAAGAAAATATATTCAGACACCATTAATTCTTGCTCTGGGAATAGATGACATTTTTCATCATAAACCCTTCTTAGTGGTCTTGGATGATTGTATCACTGCAAATAGCTAATTCATTCATCTTGGCTATCTTAGAATTTTGCTGTTATTTTGTGTATAGTATATTTCACTTTGCTTCAACTCATGTATGGCTTTCCAGGTTTTTCAGAGATTGTCCTGATCATCATTTTCACAGCAGAATATTATTCCTTCAAATTTGCAAATGACACTTTGTTCAGCTATTCCCCATGTGAGGATATACTCTCAATTTCCAACTCCCTACCCCTAGGAAAGAGCTGCTGTAAATATTTTTATACATATTGGTCCTTTTCCTTTTTTATTTACTTTGGGCATACAGACCTATCAGTGACCTTTCTAGGTAAAAAAAAATTTGCATGGTTTTACAGCCCTATGAGCATAATTCCTGATTATTTTGCAAAATGTTTGAATCAGATCATAACTTCACCAACAGTGCATTAATGTCTCATTTTCTCCATATCCCCCTATAATATTTGTCATTTTCCTTTTTCTGTTCAATTAGGATTTCTCTAATCAATGTCATTCATTATTGGATCCTTGATTACTTTATATGAAAGCTATTCATATCTTTTGATCATTTATCTTATTGGAAAATGGCTCTTATTTTTATAAATTTGGCTCAGTTCTCTATATGTATCAGAAATGAGATTTTAGTGAAATCTGCTTCAAATTTTTTTCTCAATTACAACTTCTAACTGTATTTTTCTCCAACCTATTTCCCTTTATAGAATTTTCCCCCTCTTTCCTTTCACCCTATACCTTTTCAAGAATAATTTGCTTCTATGATTGTGTCATACTGATGAATAGCTCAAAGGTTGAATGTCTGAGAGGAAATTCCATATTGAAAATTATTCATTGAAAGACAGGTTAGGAAATAATGGATTATTGCATTCTGTCACCAGATATCACATGCTGGTACTTGGCTAGCATTGATGATGGTACCTCACTTATCTCTTGATAAGATCAAGAGATTCTCACAACATCTAGAACATCTCCAATCTCTTGCTTCCTATCAACTACTCCATGGGGAGGAAGAATTCTGGTAAAGGCAAGAGAGAAAGATGTTTTCATAGCATACCCCTTACTATAATAATTATAATTGTGTAACTCACTCCACCCATCACCTGGTTGATCTGTGTGGTTCTCTTCAGTATCAAAGGAATACTAGTGGTAGGGTTCTAGAGACTAGCCCTTTCCCCAATTTGCCTCCTTTTATCACCACTCTTATCTTAGGTTCTTTCCCTCCTATTTTTTTAGATAAGATAGACCTCTAAATCTGATTGAGTGTGAATGCTATTTCCCATTTGAATCAATTCTGATAAGAATAAGGTTCACTCACTTGCCCTCACATCCCCTCTCTTGCCCTCTACTGTAAAAGCTTGTTCTTGCCTCTGTTATGAAACAATTTACCTCCTTTTATCTCTCCTTTTTCTTTTTCCTCACTATATTACTCTCTCATTCATTAATTTATATTCCTTCAAATTCAACTCACACTTATGCTCTCTGTCTATATATAATCATTCTAAATGCCCTAATAATGAGAACAATTTTATGAGTGATAAATATCTTTCCATGTAGGAATGTAAGCAGTTTAATATTATTAAATCCCTCATGATAACCTCTTCCTAAACTTTATATGATTCTCTGGAGTCCTGTATCTGGAAGTAAAATTTTCTACTCAGCTTTGGGTTTTTTCCATTGAGAATGCTTGAAGAATTCCCCCCAAGATTATGTTCAATATTCTGGGTAAGTTTTATTGTAATCCTAGCTCTTTTGCCCTACAGTATATCATATTCCAGTCCTAAACCTTCAATACTGAGGCTACTAAATTTTGTGTCATATTGATTTTGGCTCCATAATACTTGCTCTGTTTCTTTCTGCCTGCTTGCAGTTTTTTCTCCTTCACCTAGGAGCTCTAGAATTTGACTATAACATTCCTGGAGTTTTATTTTGTAATCTTTTTTCAGGTGATGATTGGTGGATTCTTTACATTTCTATTTTTCTGCTCTGGTTCTGGACTATCAGGACAGTTTTCCTTGAAAATTTCTTGAAAGATGTTGAATAAATTCTTTTTTTTATCATGACTCTCAAATAGTCTAATAATTTTAAAATTATCTCTCCTGGATGGGATGGGAATTCAGAGAAGCATGGAAGGATTTGCAAGAACTGATGCTGACTGAGATGAGCAGAACCAGATCATTGTACACCTTAGCAATGACATGGGGGGTGATGATCAACCTTAATGGACTTGCTCATTTCATCAGTGAAACAATCAGGGACAGTTTTAGGGCATCTGTGATGGAGAATACCATCTGTATCTAAAGAAAGAATTGCAGAGTTTAAACAAAGACCAAAGACTATTACCTTTATTTTTTTTAAAAAGGTAACTTATGATGTAATTTTGCTCTCTCTTATATTTTATTTTTTCCTTAAAGATATGATTTCTCTGTCAACACATTCAGTTTTGATCAGTGAATAGCATGGAAATAATGTAAAGACTAACAGACTGCATTCTGTGGGAGGAGGGGTAAGGGAAGTGGGATTGGGGGGGAAATTGTAAAATTCAAAAAACAATAAAAAAAAATCTCTCCTAGATTTATATTCTAGGTCAGTTGTTTTTCCAATGAGATATATCACATTGTCTGTTATTTTTTTTTATGCTTTTGGCTTTGTTTTGGGTCTTGATTTCTCATGAAGTCATTCACTTCCACTTGTCATTTTTAATTTTTTAAGAAATTATTTTCTTCATAGAGGTATTATATTTTTTCCATTTGGCCAATTCTGCTTTTTTTTGAGACATTCTTACCATCATTGATTTTTGTATTTCTTTTACCATTTGACCCTGTCTGTTTTTTTCAGTATTTTTTTGTGTCTTCTTTACTAATCTATTAATTTACTTTCAAAATCACCTTGCATCATTCTTATTTCTCTTCCCATTTTTTCCTCTCCCTGTCTTACTTGATTTTCAGAATTCTTTTTGAACTCTTCCATGACCTGAAACCAGTTAATAGTTTTTTTGGAGGCTTTGAATATAGAGCTTTGACTTTGCTATCTTCTTCTGATTGTTTTTTTCTTTTCTTTTTTTTTTAGTTTTTTTGCAAGGCAAATGGAGTTAAATGGATTCCCCAAGGCCACACAGCTAGGTAATTATTAAGTGTCTGAGGTTGGATTTGAACTCAGGTACCCCTGACTCCAGGGCTGGTGCTCTATCCACTGTGCCACCTAGTTGCCTCTTCTGTTTGTGTTTTGATCTTTATTGTCATCATAGTAATTTTATATGGTCAGAATTTCTGTTGTTTTCTCATTTTTGCAGTCTTTTACTTGACTTTTAACTATTAAAGTAGAACTCTGCTTTCAGGGTGGATACTGCCCCAACCATCTGGGGTTTTGTGCAACAATTTTCAGAGAAAGTTCAGTAAAATTTCAGTTCTTTTAGGTGGAATGATCTAAGGAGAATTGTTTACTACTCTCCAGGTCAGTGCTTTGGACTATGAGAGTCTTCAAGCCCTTTTTTCTATCCTGTAACTGTCAAGAGGGTCCCTGTTCCCCTGCAGCTGAAAGTACCCCAACTCAGGTCATGGCCCTTATCTGAGTATGGGCAAAGTAACAGAGTTATAGCAAAGACATCCCTGTATTCTCTTTCTGACTAGATGTTCAATTCCCTTACTGTCTGGGGGGCGGAGAGCTCCAAAAGCAGGTGTTGCTGCTTTCATGATAGGTTCCCAAGGACTACTCCTGGTTTCCTGGGGCTGGAGTTGTGTTGCCCTGTCCTGAACTGTGCTCCACTCTCACCAGGCGCAACAAACTTTCTTGTTAATCTTTGTTGTTTTGGGTATCTGTGGGCTGAGAGTGCTACTAATTCAGTCACCCCCAAGGTCCGTTCCTGGTTTGCTGGAGATCCATTTGGGAAGGCATGCCTTGTATTCAATTGAGCTGTTTTCTTACCCTGATGTGGCAGACCTTTACTGCTGACCTTCTGAATTGTCTTGTTTTACTTCCCCTTTTTGTGGTTCTACTGCTTTAGAATTTGTAAGAGGCATTATTTAAAAATATTTAGAGGGCTGTGAGGAAGAGCTTAGCATGCCCCTCCACCATCTTGGCTCTGCCTTAGACCAGATTCAGATATATCACAAGGATGCCATTCTTTATTTGGAATTTTTTTCCTCTCCTCTCCTTTGTCCAGAGTTTTATCAAATGGTCACAATGAACACTATTTCTCAGTCTTTATGCAGTACAAATATTTCAGAATTGCTACTGAAATCCAAAACTTATTGTCCAAAACTTACAGCACAATACAAATAATAATAAAAATGATTAATATTAGAAAATGCTTCTGCTATCATTCTAAAATATTGGTTTTTTGAAATGATAAACACACTCTTCTGGACTGTTCTAAATAGACTGCCCTGTGATGATATATTTTATAAATATACTAGGTGTACTATCCTTTAGAAAACTTGAATAGTAAATTTCCACTTTCAAAATGAATACATCCTATCATTATCATTGGGGAATCAGAAAATTTTTATAATAACATATATTGAGAATTAGGTATTCATTGATAACTCTTCAAAGAAAGAGTGGATTGGTCTTTGTTTATTAAATACTAAATTTTAAACAGAAACATCTTTGTTGAATGGCAAGTGCTAGTTCCCAAAAGATTTTTTAAAAGACCAGAAGACCCTAAATACAATGAAAAGTTTAAGCAATAGAATGAAATGTATAAATCTCTATATAACCAATATATTACATTCAGTGTTTGACTTCCAGGGATTCCATATCTTTAGTTGACAAGTTTTAGTGTCCTGAGACAATGTAAAAATTTTAAAAAAAGTAGAGAAAAAGTTACTAATAGAAAATCTGTAGAAGAAATGTCTAAGGAATATGGTATAACTCTGTTAATTCTTATATTTAACAGAAGCAGCATAAATGAAACAAATAGAGAATAGTCGTGTAAGGAAGCAGGAAGATCTAGGTTCAGGTACCATCTAGGATAGGTTGCATAAATGTGAATAGGTAATGTAATTTCTAAGTCCTTCAGGCAACGTCAGGATAGTGAATGATCACCAACAACAATAATAGCTAACAACATTCTGCCAGAAACGGTGCTAAGCACCTTATAATTATTAACTCATTTTACCTTCAAAATAATTCTGAAATATAGCTACTATTATTATTATTATTGTTATCATTATCATTATTTTATAGATGAAGAAACTGGGATAAATAGAAATCAAGTGACTTGCCCAGGATTACACACCTAATAATAAATGCCTGACTTCTTTTACTCCAACCTTGTGGTGTATCCACTATGCCACCAACATGCCATCTCTAAATAATGGATATACTTTGGTAGAGGTATTTTCCTTATCAGAAATTCTCTATACCAATGGATCCATCAGATCTGATCAGGTTTAATCTTTCCAAAATAGTGATTCTCAGACTTTTTGGTGTCGGGCTATATTAATCTCTTAAAAATTATTAAACATTCCTTTTTTCCTCAAAAATCCTTAAACTTTTGTTTGTGAGGGTTATTTCTAATCTAATTTACATGTATGTAAATTAGAGTGTTTTAGTAATATTGGACTAGAAGACCTCCTGAAAGGATCTCAATGACCATGGTCACATTTTGAGAATCATTTGGTAAGTGATGCAAAAGAAAAAAGGTTGACTGTTTTTTCCCCCATTAAACAAGTTCAGTATATAATTGTAGACAGAAACCATGTATTGGATTTCCTTTTAATTTCATTTTACTGATGCTAATTTTAAGGCAAGTTTCAGAATCTGTGGTATCGTGTCCCATGGTTCATATATTTACATCTCTTACAGTGTGTATGTGTGTGGCATAATCCATTGTACATTTGTCACTTCATAAACTAATGAATCTGATCTCATCTGCATTCCCTGTAATGCAAGTAGTCCATCTGTATCTTCTCATTCTACATAACTCTTGTTAATGTGTTCCTATAAATTTTCCAGTGTGTTGATAGCCTCCAAATGTGATAAAGGGTCTTTCTCTTGATCTTTTATAAGTTCGTGGATACCATGAGGGTATATAAGCAATTCAACATTTACCTTCACTCCTGCTAAATAACAAGTTCACCTGTCTTTCAAGTTTCATATCACTTTGATAAAGTCAAATATTAGGCACCCAGTTAATCTAATAAAGGGCTTATTTCTAAAATGAAGTACTTTCTTTTATCCATTTTCATATTTACAGTTTGTAAGATGTAAGCTTGTCATGAACAGGAACTATCATGGTTTTTTTATTGATACCTTCAGCACTTAGGACAGGTCCAAGCACTTCATAGTTGCTTAAGAGTGCTAATGGACTAATTATCTTTAAGAATAATTGACTAGGGGCAGCTAGGTGTCACAATGCAAGGCAATGGGGTTAAGTAATTTGTCCAAGGTCACATAGCTAGGTGGCCTCCTGACCACATAGCTTGTGTCCTCCTGACTCCAGGGCTGGTACTCTCTCCACTATGCCACCTAGCTGCTCCTTGCATTGCCTTGCAAAAAAAGTAATAATTGACCTGTATGTACCATCTTGTTTTGGTTTTCATTAGTGCCTATTTGTCCTGCTTGTTATTTCCAAACTTAAAGATTTTGGTGATAATTTTTGATCAAGTATAGAAAAAATAAAACAATACTACTAAGGCAGATTGGGTTGAATTTTTTTTAGATATTTTTTTTTCTAGGTTTTTGCAAGGCAATGGAGTTAAGTGGCTTGCCCAAGGCCACACAGCTAGGTAATTATTAAGTGTGTGAGGTCAGATTTGAACTCAGGTATTCCTGACTCCAGGGCTGGTGCTCTATCCACTGCACCATCGAGCTGCCCCCTTAGATATTCTTAAGGAAGTTATTTCAACCTATCAGGGCTCCATAGTGGCTTCCAATCGAACTTTAGAATAACACTACCCTGCCTACAATAATTAAATGTACCCTTTGAAATACTAAGAGTATTTCATTTTGGCTATTTAGAGAATCAACAAATTCTTCTGTAATCTAGAAAAAGCATTGAATTTTGGAGTCACAGTATCTGATTTTCATTAACCATTCAACCTCAGTTTCCTCATCTGAAAATGATGGAATTTGGATTAGACAATCTTTGAAGTCTCTTTCAGCTCTAAATCTCTGACATATAACTCTGTGATCTATTGGAGGTTCACCAGTTAGGGAGATAGCCAATACATTTCCTGTGTATATTTGTGAATCTGGAACAGTTAACGGTTTAATGAAATAGAAATAGATTTGCAGAGTATACTATTTATTGTGTACAAAGATTGGAACAAAGATTGAATACTGGGAAGAGATATGATGTCTAAAGGGCATCCTTATAACGTGAACAGAAATCTGAGAATCTGAAAATGGAGTTAAAATTGTAATCATAGTGTAGTTGAGAAGGATGTCTAAATGCACATCCTCAGAATAGATTTAATGTTCATTTGTGCGGGGGATGGGTTTTAGAGTCAGACAGAAGTCTTTTCTGTGATTGTGGTTCCTTAATCCAGGAACAAATCTTCCTAGAGCAATAGTGATGGTTCCATGGCATATAAAACAACTCTGGAATAGAAATGACCCCTGTCTGTCTCTCAAGTGAAACAAAGGATGCTCAGTGAGAAGTCAAGGAACCCAATTTGATCTGACCTTAACTAGTGACAATTGCCTTCCCCCCCCCCCTTTCTGCTTTTAATTTTAACTGCTTTGATTTTCCTTCTGTGTTTCCTTTTCTGTTTTCTATGTTTATTCTTTTGGCCTGCCAGTGGTGCCCCATGATACCACTAGCTTCCTTTAGCAATATTTAATGGTAGTCAGGCAAATTATGTTCTGAATCTTGGCCCAGAGATTTAGTCATCATTTTATAATGCTGCCCATTTAAATTACTATGAAGTTGTTTTCTTTCAATGCCTTGGGATCATCACCTGTAACATACATATATGCATCTGAGGGCAGGTAACAAAATGGTTTATGATTATTCAATGCTCTAAAACTACTAAGTAGTATACTAAATAAAAGATGAAGCTTTTCTGTTATGGAATTTAATTGTCTACAATGACTAGCCATGCAATATGTAAGATTATAATGTAATCCTCCAAATATTTCTGGTAATCTTTGAATGGAACCCAGATGGAAGAATTTCAGGTCAACTTCCACTCAGTGACAATTGCATTTAACTTAAGTATTTGCTTTTCTGGTGGTAATGGAAGATCAAAGAAATGGAACATTGGAAATGGAGTAAGGAAGGATTCCTGTAGAAGTTTTCAATAAATTGACTTATGCTATAAGGTACTTTATATAAAAATAATTATACCTGTTAATAGAATGTAATACCCTTTGAGCCAGGTACAATATCTCATAGCCTTGAATTCTCACCTTCCCCAATGCCGAATCCAGTATATAATACATAATAGATCTTTTTTTTTTTTTTTTTTTTTGGCTAGGCAATGGGGTTAAGTGAGTTTCCCAAGATCATACAGCTGGGCAATTTTTAAGTGTCTGAGGTCGTATTTGAACTCAGGTACTCCTGACTCCAAGGCTGGTGCTCTATCTAATGCACCCCCTAACCACCCCTATATAATAGATCTTTTAAAAATATTTGCTTAATTAATAATTAGAAACTTGATTAAATGGTATTTCCATTGAATTAAAAATTTTAAAGAAGAGATTACAAATTAAATAAAGCTAGCAAAGTTTTATATAGCATCTCTACTCCTTTTTCTTTTCTCCACATTAATATTTCAACATATAATTTTCTCTGAATTGTTCAAAGTATTGTTGTTTCTTGAATAATTACAGAATTCATTAATCTACATTCCTTCATTTGTCAATTCCCACAGACAGCAATGTTGCTCTTGACATATACTTACATAAAATATTATTTGACTGTTGTATAGTTTTTAATTTAAAAGTTTAAATTTCCTAATGCCAAATGGCATCATTTATATACAAACTATAACTGATTAATATTAGAGAATTACTTTACACCAAGGTAATTGGTATTGACAGCTATAGTTTTTTTTCCTTATCCTACATCTCTTGGCTATGAGGGGCCCATAGAGATTAAATTGTGAGGAATTACAGAGTAGGAAGAGAAATAGCAGTAGAGAAACCTGGAAAATCACAGGAGACAAAAATCCCAAAATAAATTTTTTGCCCTAGATGACTATCCTCTAATGTACATCCACTAATGGAGTAACAAGTAAAATGACTTAAGTTATCAGTCCTATAGGTGTCACTAAGACCTGGTGGGATGAGATCTCTCCTCTCTCCACCCTAGTTCCCCCCAACAGAAGCAATAGAACTATCTAAGTGTACTATAGACTTCCTGAATAGAAGGGAAATACATTAGAAGACTTTAAAAACAAAGTATAAACTTGGTCACTTGTTAGGGTTTGCTGTTTCTATACCGTCTGTATCTTTGAAGCAGAGATGAATTAGTTTCTGGCTTAGCATGTTCTAGACTTTTTTCTACTCCTGTAAGTAGGTCATTTGGATTGATTAAATGTTACTTAAAGAATGGTGATAATTATCTGAATAGATGTTTATTATTTTTTCCATTTTCTTTAGGTCAGAGTGAAAGTGCTTCTATAACATGCCAAATTGTAACATTTTTATACTTCTCCATTGAAATTCATTTTTATATTATTTATTTATATATTATTTATTGTTTTTACATGCAATATAGAAGAAAATGTCTTATTTTCTTCTATATTGCATGTAAAAACAATTTTAACATATTTCTTTCAAATTTTGAGTTCCAAATCAATCTCTCTCTCTCTCTCTCTCTCTCTCTTTTCCTTGGCCCCGAGAAAGCAAGCAATTTGCTATAGACATTGAAAAGCACATTTCAATGTAAGTTATGCTTTAAAAGCAAACAAAAGCACAAACCCCAAGAAAATAAAGTACCGGCATTCAAACTCCAGACAAACTTTCATTGTAAATCCTTCAGAATTTTTTTTTGATCATTGTATTCCTGAGAACAGCTGAGTTATTCACAGTAGATCTTACACTATTGCTATTCTTATATACAATGTTCTCTTGGTTCTACTCCTTTTACTTTGTCTCAGTTCATGTTAGTTCTTTCTCCCCTCCTCCCCTTGACAATAATCAATCTGATAGATGCTAAACATGTACACTTATGTTTAACACATTTCTATGTTAGGCATGTTGGAAAAGAAGAATTGAATTAAGGAGAAAAAATAAAGGTCAGGAGAAAGATATAACATCAAACCTTTATATTTCCCTCCCTCAATATCTGCCCCCTATTTGTACTTTTCTTCCCCTGCCCCATCCCTCCTCAACATTATTTTACTTCTGATTGCTGCCTGCCTAACACTGTTCTTTTTCGTTTTCCATCCCATTTCCCTATAAGGTAGGATAAATTTCTAAACCCAATAGGGAATGCATATCATTCCCCTTTTTTTGGGCCATATATGTTGAGAGTATGATTTACTCAGTGTTTACACTCTCTTCTTTCCTTCTACTAAAATATGTCCTCTTTGTGTGTTGTTAATTACCTTCTTAATGCCTCCACCTTCTTTTTCCAGTATGAAACTTTTTTTCACATCTCAATTATTTTATGCCTGTTTTCCATCTCCACTCTCTGTCAAAGTATCTTCCTTTCAACTATTCTGATAGAAGTATAATTCTCAAGAGCATTGCCACCAAATAAAGAACAGTCACCAATATCAATTTGTACCCACATCCTCTGTTCAAGTATATTCCCTTCAACTGTCCTAATAGAAATATAATCTTCGTGAGCTATAGCAGCATCACATCATGATGATTTTACTCATATTTTCTTTCCAGTACCCTCCTTCTTCCATTTATTCCAAAAGAAATGCAAATCTCAAGTAGCTAATGATCAATCTATACCCACACCCTGTTTAATTATGTTCCTTTGAATTTTGCTAAGAGAAATACAATTCTCAAGAGTTATAAGTATTATCTTCTCATTTAGTCTTATAATTACAATTTTTTTTCTTTGTCTTATTACCTAACTTTTTTTCTTTCCATTATCCTTTTTACTCTTGAATATTGCATTTGAAGATCAAATTTTCTTGGCACCTGTGTTCTTTTTATTAGGTAAGCTTGAAAATCCTCTAGATCATTGGAAAGTACATCTTTCCTCCTGAAAGTATATGATTAATTTTTCAGGGTAGTTGATTCTTGATTGTAATCCAAGCTCTTTTCCCCTCTGGAATATAATTTTCCTGTTTTTCCAGTCTTTTAAATTGAAGCTGATAAATCCTTTGTAATCCTGTCTATGGCTCCTTCATATTTAAATTTCTTCATTTTTGGCAACTTGCAGTATTTTCTTTTTTAGCTGAGTATTCTCAAATTGGGTTAGAATATTCCTTGGAAATTTTATTTGGAGATCTCTTTCTGGGAATGTTTTATGTATTTTTTCAAGCACATTTTGTCTTCTTGTTCTTGGATATGAGGGCAGTTTTCCAAGATAATTTCCTGCATGATGGTACAGATAATAGTCCAGGATCATTATCTGATCATTGCTTTCAGGTAGACCAATGGTTAATAAACTCTCCTAGATCTATTTTCTAGTTTAAACATTTCCTCAAAAGTTACTTTACAATTTATTCTATTTTTTCAGCCTTTTAGCTTTGTTTGATAGGTATCTTGGAGTCTCATAGAGTCATTAATTTCTATTTGTCCAATTCTAATTTTTAGGTTTTTGCTTTCTTTAGTGAACTTTTGTGTTGCCTTTTCCAATTGGTGAATTTTACTTTTAGAGGAGCTGTCATATTTGGCTTTGAAATTTATTGCTATCTTCAGTCAATTTTTGAACTTCTTCTGCATGACTCTCATTTCTTTTCTCCATTTTTCTTCTTCCTCTCTTCTTTGACTTTTGAAATTCCTTTTGAGTTGTTCCAAGATGACTTTTTTGGATTTCAGATGAATTTAAAAACCTGTTTGAGACTTCAGATGTAGGTATTTTGTCACTACTTTCCTCTTTTGAGATGGCATTTTTAATCATACCTATTATAATAATAATTTTTGATGGATAGCAGTTTTGTAGTTTTTTGCTTATTTTGATATTGAACTCTGCTTCTGGAGCAAAAGTTCAATCTTTTTTGTACTTGGGATGGGGTCTGGTCCCTAGTCCATTGCTTGCCTATGGTGTCAGGTATTAGTGATTAGGGTAATCCAACCCAGTCTCCCTGTTGCCCCAGAATTACTGTGGCTTTAACTTTATCTTCTGAGCTGGGGTTGGGGCCTTCCCTGCTAACTCTGTGGCCCAGACCTGAACTGCACTGTGGTGTGGTTAAGAGCCTCTTGTTGGTTTCCCAGCTCTCTCATCTATGGTTGGGCTATACTCCTCTTTTACTCATGCTGTTCACATCTTGACTGAAGTTTCTCCATCATAACTTGATGGAAGAATTTGTTTCACTCTACTTTTTTGGGTGGGTCTGTTTAGAGGCTTCATTTAAAGTTGTTTATGGAGAGGCACTGGAAACTTCCTTAGCTTCCCATCATCATATTGGCTCCACCACTATTGATAATCATTTTCATATTTTAAATCAGAATTTTTAACCTATCTTCTTTATAATTTAACTTAATTTATTTTTGATACTTCAATATAATTGACTTTTATTGAATATTCTATTTTATTTATTTAAAAATATTATTATGAGTCATGATCATTGACTTTACCAAATTGCTAAAGGGAGCTTTAAAAACACACACACACACACACACACACACACACACACACACAAACTCTCACAGAACAAATTAAGAATTCTTATCTAACTGTATATAAAAAACTGGATTATAAAAGTCTTTCACATTGGTAATCAACAATTTTCAATCTGATAAAATAGAATCAACTTTATAGCATTATTTTTGGCAGGAAATATGGATTTGCTGCCACAATTGTGTGTGTGTGTGTGTGTGTGTGTGTGTGTGTGTGTGTGTGTATGTCTGCTCTGATTCTTAAGTTTCTTTGCATTTTTTAGCAGTTTGGTGAAGTTGAAGAAGGGAATATACCCTGAATAAATGCATAGGAAAAATTCATGAGGTTAGATTGGAATCAATTATATTAAATAAAGGTGTATTTTTTCTCTTCCGAGTTTATGAAAACCCCCTTCCTAGGATATGTCTGTAGTTGAGAGTTTGGGATACTAAATTATGAATCCCTTTCCTATAGAGTCTAAAGCCTCAAATTCAGGTCTCATGAAATTTGGATGAAAGGAAAGTATGTGTTTGGCTGAGAGAAAACTAATTGAAGAAATAATGTATTTGAGGGGCTATACCATGATGGAGTTATTATACTTATTCTCTTTGGTTCGGAGGGCAGACATAGATCAAAAGACAGAAGTTTCAAAGAGGTAAATTTAGATTTAAGGTAAGGAAAGCTCTCTTGTAATTAAAACTGTTCAATAGTAGAATAGAAGGTAGTAGGAATTTTCACAGGTAGACAGTCTTTCTGAAGTCTTTTGTAATTCAAAGATTTAGTGATTCATTCTTTTCACCTTTTTTTAATTTCTTTTTTTGAAAGGACAGACCTGATGATAAAGAGATCCTTCAGAATGTTGTATGTTTTATGTTTTGTGTAACAAGTTCTTATAATCATTTCAGAGTATAGAATAATGATATAAACTGCTAAAGTAGATAGAAATAGTTTACAATCTCCAAAATGGTAACTTTTCACAGGAGTTCTAATCTCCATGAGGGCCAAATACAGCTTAGTATTCTAGTAGAACCAAGTAGGGTAATAGCTCTTAACCTAAATAAATAATAGTAGTCTGGCCAGGTATGGAATTTTAAGCTGAAAGAACTACAGGGAGCAATTAAAATTAAGCCTACAGACTATAAAATGCAAAATAATACTGAAAATGCAGATTTGCTATATAATTAAGCATGCTACAAAATAAAATTGACTGAGTAATCTATAATCATACACTGGGATTAATAATACAAAAGGCTGAGGTGCATAGTTTGACTTAATGAAAAATGTTTTCAGAAGTTTTCAATACTAAAACTTATTTGAATGTTTAAAACAAATTAAATATTTTCTTGCTGTGATTCTTTATGGTCAACCCCCCTCAGTGAAACTGGGAAAGATTTGGCCTTAGATGGTCATTTATTTGCTTAATTTTTAGCACACAACTTTTAAATTCTCCATTGATTGATGCTTGATCTTTTCCAAAAT
The DNA here is from genome assembly GCF_037893015.1 of Macrotis lagotis. NCBI lineage: Eukaryota > Metazoa > Chordata > Mammalia > Peramelemorphia > Peramelidae > Macrotis > Macrotis lagotis. Next base: position 145,594,843 of record NC_133664.1, read on the forward strand.
TCAGCTTAAGCTGGTAATTTTGGATGTTCATTCTTTTCCTTATTATTCAAATAGTGAATGGATTTACCACATTGTCCACAAGCTTACTTCTAATTTTGAATTTTGAATTTCTCTTCTTTCCCATTAGAATGCAAGCTCCTTGTGGTAAGGGATTTTTCTTACTTTTTGTGTTTGTATAGCCTAGAACAATGGTTGACACAAAACAGCTTGTAGAATTGATTGATTAGTAAATTAATGCCTGAATTTTTGGTAGGGGTTTTGTGTGTGTGTGTGTGTGTGTGTGTGTGTGTGTGTGTGTGTGTGTGTGTGTGGTGATGAGGGAAAGGCAAGCATATTTTTTTTTTTTGCTGTTCATTTTTTTATGCTTCAGCATACTTCTACTGGGATGACTCTGAAATCTGTTTTTTTTTTTTCAGGCCTGATCTCTCTATCCTAAGCTTCAAAACTAAAGTTGTTTACACTTACCTTCTGCATGGCTCAGGGGTTGCCTATTTTCTACCAATATAACAGAAAACCCTTGTAGCCTGGCATGCAAGATTTACCTCAGTGTCATATCAATATAGGTCATGTTTATCCCCCAACAATTTCCTCCACATGTTTCTTCTAGCCAAACTATTTTACTTGGTTCACTGAATTTTATTCTAGAGATTCCTATCTTTACACTTTTGATTGAATTGTTGACGCTGTTTCACATACTTACATGTCACCCTCGAACTTTACCTGCTTAATTTCTATTTATTTTTTAAAAGCACAGCTTTGATCATGAGGGGAAAAGTTTTATTAAGTACTTCCAGTATGTAGGGTACTGGACTGAGTGCTGAAGATACAAATAAAAGAAGAAACAGTTACTGTTCTCATGACTTTTTATTCTAATAAGGGAAGACAGCACCTATAAGGCAGTGGCAACAAGGGAAAGATGTTTGGACAGGGAAGTCACAGAGATGGTGACTAGAACCATTTCTTGTATCCATGCTTCTGTGATATCTCTAATTGCATAAGTGGAAGAAACAGAGGCATAGATTTCAGCCCAGTGTACAGAAAATTTTCCTGATGTAATTGTCCAAAAATAGTTTTATAAGTTTTCAGGTTCCTAATCACTAGAGGTGTTCAGGTAAAAGCTGAGTAATGGATGGTTAGAGATGTACAAAGCATTCTTTGTGGGACAAAGCTCAGTCTCAATATCCTCTGATGTCTCTTCTACTGTTAAAATTCCATTATTCTGTGATTTATACCTCTTTTCTTGTATTTTTGTAATTTATATAATATCTTCTACAGCGATTGATGTACACAGTCTAGTTCCTCTGATAATCTATAACTTCGTAAGGATAGGGACCTTGTCTTTTTCTTCTTTGTAACCCTTCAATTAATTTAATTTAATTTAATTTAATTTAATTTAATTCATCATACCTTTACTATGTGTCAAACACTGTGGTGGTAAAGTTTGGTTATTTTTCAGTTGTGTCTCTCTCTCTCTCTCTCCATGACCCTATTTAGGGGTTTTCTTGTCAAAGATACTGGAGTAGTTGGCCATTTCTTTGTCCAAAATATTGTGGAAGGGTCTAATAAACAAGAGAGTAAAAAAGACATCAGCTCTGCCTTCAAAGAACTTAAGATCCAATAGGGAAGGTAGAATAGGCACACAAAACAGAGATAGTGAAACAGTGGATAGAACCTTGGGCCTGGAGTAAGGAAAATCTATGTTCAAATCTAGCCCCAGATACTTACTGTTTTGTGACCTTGGGCAAGTCTTTTTGCCTTTGTCTATCTCATTTTTTCCTCTGTAACATGAGAAAAATTATAGCATCTACCTAACTGGGTGATTGTAGAGACAAAATGGGTTATTGTAAAATATTCTGCCAAAATTAAAGTACTATATGAATGCTTAACTACTAATATTAAATAATAAGTATCATACAAACTTAAATGTAAGGACAAAGGAGAAACTGATTTCTGCATGGAGGGGGGCAGGGATCTTTGTAGATTTTGTGTGGAAGTTGAATTTAAAATCAAAGCATGATTAGCATTTAGTTAGAGATTAGAAGGGAATGTTTTCCAGGCATATGGTGATTTGGGGGAGGTAGGAAGTTGCAGGTCAATTTTAAGGAACAGCTGGTATCCTAGTTTGGTTGGAAACAGATTCTATGAAGAAGGGGATTGTAAAATAAGATTTGATATGACTCTCAAGAACCAGACTTTGGAGGGTCTAAAGCTTCAAGTTAGTGAATTGGCATTTTACTTCATTGTCATCTGGGGCCTAGGGAAGCTTTTTGAGCAGAGAAGTAACCTGATCAGATCAATGTATTCTAAATCTGATTTTGACAGTTCTGTGAAGAAAGATATATTGGAAAGGTGAGAGATTAGTAACTGGGATTCCAAGACAAAGATGATGAGTACTTAGTCTAGGATGATTCCAGGGTGAGGTGGCATGGAAAGGGAGGGGGTATGAGATATATTTTTGAAGTAAAATTAAAAGGTTTTAGGGCCTGAATGTATGTAGGTGATGACAAAGAGCAAAAAGTCAAAGATCACTTGGAGTTTTCAAATGTGTGTGCTACCAATAGAAATGGGGAAATGGAGAAGTGTCAGGAAGGGATGACGCCCTCATGTCTAGATATGTTAAATTTGAGATGTTAATGGGACTTTCATGTAGGGATGTTTAGCCAGCTATTAGTGATATAATACTGAAGTTCAGAGAAGAGATTAGGACACTTAATAAATGCTAATTGAATTGGATGAAACCCCTAAGGGAGAGAATGAATGAATGAATTTTTAATTGATAGCTGGTAAGTTATCTTTGGCAGTTCTAGAATGAGCAGTGGCAAAAATTTTGGGTTGAAATTGATTTTCTTATTCTCTTGTTTCTAATTTATCTATATACTCTTTTAATTTTTAACTCTTTAATAAAAATAATATATATATGTATATATACACACACACACACACACACACACACACACACACACACACACACACACACACACACACACACACATATATATATATATATATATATATATATTTCAATTGTTTTACTCTTACCAGTAAATTTCTAGAACTACCTTTCTGTTCAATTTAGGATCTTTTCCACCTCCATATATGAAATCACCTTGATAATCCTGTTTGGCATGTTGAAGAACCTTAGTCACATTCCCCACTTTCAGATCCACTTCACGTCTACAGTGACTCTTGCTCTCAGAGAGGCCCAATTTATCCATCTCTCTCCCACCCCCACTTTGCGGTTCCCTTTTTATGCATTATCTTCATCTATTAGAAGTTTCTTGAGAATAGAGACTATATAGAAATCTTTGTAGATTAAAATCTATTTGTGAATCTTCTATATATATTCTCCTGTAAATTTCTTATAGGGAGTCAAGAAAGTATTCTGGGACTCTTCCTTATTTTCTCCTGACATAAGGATACCTATAAATATCCTGGAGTTTAAGGGGATAAACAATATAGTTTAATACTTCTTCTGTCCATGTATCCTCATCTTTACCCTGACTCTTTTCTGCCATTGCTCTGCCTTATTTCTCCTCCCTTTACCTTCCCCCTTTCTGGCTCTTGCTTTGAGAATTATAATCATATCAGTGGCCAGTATTGTCTCTGTAAAGAGTCCAACACTGGAACAGTCTATTGTTCCATTAATCATCTGTGACTTCTCAGACTAAAACCAAAACCAGAATTATTCTTTGTAACTACATCCTATATGCATTTTCTCTCCATTTTAAAATAAAAACTCCTAGAGGGTTGGGACTATCTATGATTTGTATTTGTATCCCTAGTTCATAGTGTAATTCTTAGAAATTAGAATACTATTCATTCATTCATTAATTGTTCACTAGTTATTTCTGGTATTTGCCATGTACCCAGTCTCTCTTCCTATTTTGATCAAATTCTTGCCTGTTCACATTCTTTGAAAGAGTTTTTGAACTTTTGGTTTATTCAATATTACAGCCTGGTCACATCCATTATGCAACTCTTTTGCCCTTTGTGTGTGATCCTAATTTTTAATTCTTTGAAGACTGTAGTGTTTCATGACATATAATCATATAATAGCAGCAGAAAAATAATGGTATTAAAAAGATAGGAGAAGTTTGGAGTGATGGGAAATTTACATTTATAATACATATATACATGCATGTAATATGTATGTATACACACATATATAATATATTTAAACACATTGGACAGGTAGGGATTAAAAGGACAAGGTGAATTAAGTGCCTTTGAAAAATTGCAAAGTTCCTTTAATGATATATATATATATATATATATATATATATATATATAAATATATTTATATAAAATCATCTCAAGTATATAGATGCATATATGTAGACTATGAATTTATAGATACATATATATATATATATATATATATATATATATATATATACTATATTTGCACATATACACAAGCATGCACACTAGAGATTAGAGGTTTCAAATGCTTGGTCTTCAACACTTCGGAGCACAGTTTGAACCTGATTACAATGTAACTGGGAAATGTTTAACAAAATAAATAAATATATTATAGAACTTAGATAACGTTTATATGTGGTTTAGGAATTTGTGGGGAACCTTAGGGTACAGTTTAATGATCGTTATTTCTATTTGATTTTTTACAACATTTCTATAATTCATTGCTATAATTCACAATTCTTTGACTGCTTTTCCCCCCTTCTGCATGGATTTTTGGCCAGATTCTTTAAGTTTGTTAAAGATCTTCACCATAAGGATCAGCAATGCTTTGGGGTTTAATACAGCTAGAATGCTGTCATTCACAAAAAGAAATACCTAAAGCATCTCTCCATTCATAAAGAATCTTTATTTAACTTTGACTCTGCCTACTAGATTTCTTTACTGATAATAAGAAATCCATTTGGAAAGCATATATTTGTTTCCTAGTTTTTGTTCTTTTTTTTGTCTTGTCTTATTTTTATAATCAGAGTCATCAAATAAGGGTATATCTGTTGTTATAACTTGTGTGGGAGACAAACCTAAGCTATCTGGGAAAAGTTGAGGTTTGACCTATCTTTTCATCAACTGATTGGTTTAATTGCAATTAAATGGGATCATTCTGTAGCTCTCACTAAGTGCAAAAGCTCAATTTTGTTGACCACTAGTCTAAACCTTTAACAATAGACACAAACTGCTGTGATTTAATTAACCTTCAAATTTAAAATTTCAAGATTCAGCCAGTTACCTAGTTATTTAGAAGGACAGGGTCTGGAAAAATTCATGTTAACAAATTCGGTCCTCACTTATATCAGTTAATGCTGTGTTGCATTTTTTTAAATGGGGCAAAATAGCTACCTCAAGTTTCTTTAGCAACCTTTCATAGATATGAATGACTGAGTTTTTAAATCAACCCTCAATCTTTCCCTTAAACTTTAATGTCTTTAGGTACTTTTGCCTTTCCAAATAAGTCACATTTTCACCTTTCTTATGACTTTTGATAGCTTTCTTATATCCTCTCCATAGATCCCAAATATCTTCTAGGTTGCAGAACCATCTATTATCTCCATTTTAACAACAACAAAAAAAGATGTGGGGGAAAAATGTCTTTCTACTATCCATACTACTCTCCTTCCTGTGAAACGGGGAACGCAGGTGGCATCAGAAAGCCATCAGGAAAGTGTAAATGATGCATATCATTGTCAACTGGTCTGTGATGTTGACATAAGTAGCTGTGACATGAATTCTAGTCAGGATGAAAGGGTGCTAGATAGCCATCATTTCAGTTATTAATGGAACTCAGTATATGGTATACAGAGGATACAGCTTAGATTTGGTGTGTACTTTTAAACAATATATGTCTTGGTGACTCAATTTAATTTAATGAAAATACACTGGCAAATAAAATACAATTTACAGACTCAGAAAGGTACCTTACTTCTAGCTGAGTATTTAGCTTTAACAATTTCTGTAATTCCTTTTAAAACTCTCAGGGGGGACCTTCCCTTGTGTTGCCTTTGGGTTGATCAGTAGACTCCATTAACTTTAAAATAGGACACAAGTGACAAAAATCCTTCAACGTCATCCCTTTGAGCCCAACTTTTGTTTAATTAAATGTATTGAGCAATGCCCATAAGCCCTGTAGGTGAATAGATCTTGGCATGGCAGTCATCTCATGGGGGAGACATTTACTCTCATAAGTGTTGCGACATTTATATGCTTTTTATAACTTAAAAGAGAATTCATAAAATGGTAGAACTTGTAAAACATGGCTTAACAGAGGAAACCTTTAGAATTAGATTGGTGGGATTTGTCCCCCAGTGTTGAGCTTTTGTTTTTATTTGGTATCATTTACAAAGACCATAGGAAATCTGCTTCAAAAAAATAATCACTGCTTGTTGGAGGAAAAGGATGAATAGGGGGAAAAATCATTATTAGGCTTATAATTCAAATCTTCTCTTGACAGCTGAAGCCTGCACATTTTGCTAGTTAATTAAGGCAGAACAAGGCAAGAGTATTTTTTTGGTTGCTTATCATTTTGAAAAGCAAACAGAGAACACAGAAATATTACTGCTTCTGTGTACAGTTTTCTTTTTTTTTTAGATACAAAGTCTGAAGAGCACTGAATTTTTAGATCTCTATATTCACAGTAAGTAGCCAGCATGACTAAAATTGTATTTTTCCTTTTCTTTTTTTTTCTTTTTTTTTGGTACTGAAAAATACCATACTACTGAGAGTTGTTACTTCATAGCCAAGATTTTTTTCTCCTCATAAAATTACCTTTTCATAGCTCATCTTTCAATTTCTAATAACTTCATTTTTGAGATGACTGTGTCAATTTGAGAAATAATTGTAACTTGGCTCTCAGAACACTTTCTGTGTTGTATTGTAATTATTTATGCTGCAACTAGGTGACAAATTGGATAGAGTACTAGAGTCAGAACTGAAACTTTCTAGCTGTGTGACCATGGAAAAATTACCTAACCTCTCACATACTGTTTCTTTCTCTGTAAAATCAAATCAAAGTTTGTGCCTCACAGGACTGTTATGAGGATAAAATGATGTTAAAATTAATGTCTTTTGTAAACCTAAAAATGTTATATGAAGATTAGTTGTTATTATGTATATATATATATATATATATATATATATATATATTTGTGTCCTTTTACTCATGCCTTTACAAACAAGTCCTCTTGTTGTCCCTCCTAAATCCTTGCCTGTAATAGGTGTTTATTAAATTTTTGTTAAACAAATACATAGTGAAGGGGTAGAAAAAAATAGAAGATGAATAAAAATATACTGTGATTCTTGCTGTTCAATCCTTTAGCTATGTCTGACTCTTTGTGATGTCATGGACCATACTCCAAAAAGGTTTTCTTGGTCAAGATACTATAATGGTTTGTCATTTTCTTCTCCAATTGGAACTAAGGCAAACAGAACTTAAGTGACCTGCACAGGATCATGTAGCTAGTAAGTGTCTAAGGCTGGGTTAGAATATCACTCTATCCACTGAGTCATCTCGCTGCCTCTACTAGGACATCATAAAATGGAATATTCCTATAAGGATTTTTTAACTTATTTTTACAAATACATGTTATGAAAGTTTTTTAACGTTCATCTATATGCCTATGTATATATTTCTAAGTTACAAAATTTCCTCCCCCATCCCTTCCCATCCCCTCCCTCAGAAGTGATAAGTAAGGTTAACATTATACATTCATACTTGTAATAAACATGTTTACAGATTAGTCATTTTGGGTATGAGGAATTAGGATTAAAGGAAAGAGATATGTGAGACATTTTAATAAAGTATTCATCAGATTCTGAAAATTTTTTTAAAATTTGATTTGTTTTGATTTGTTTTTCTTCCTCTGGATGGGGATAATGTGGTCCCTAGCCAGTCCAATAAGGTTGTCCTAGTTCTCTGAACTGCTGAGAGGAGCTGCTTCCATCAAGGTTGATCCTCTCACAGTGCTGTTGTTAATGTGTACATTGTTCTCCTAATTCACTGTTGTTCCTACACTCAGCATCAGATCCCATAAGTCATTCTATGCTTATCTAGAGTTTGACCATTTATGGTTCATTATAGAATAATATTCCATAGTATTCATGTACTATATCTTGTTTAGTCATTCCCCAATTGATGGACATCCCCTCAATTTCCAATTCTTTGCCACCACAAACAGAGTTGCTATGACTATTTTGGAACATGTAGGACTTTTTCCCTTTTTTGTGATTTCTTCTGGATTTAGGCCCAGAATTGGAATTGTTAGGTCAAATGGAATGAACAGTTTTATTGTTCTTTGGGCATAGTTCCATTTTCTCCAGAATGGTTGGATGACATTAAGGATTTAATAAATATACTAGACAATGAATTGATTTGGGATGGATTTAGCTACTTAATAACAAAGGTAATAGGGTAGTAATATCCCTCTTGATCCATTTACTTTTCTCATCTCAAACCCTGATTTTTTGGGGGGTTGGTAATCAGGGAGCAGTTATTAAACACCTACTATGTACAAAGCAAGTGCATAGTAGGCATCCCCAAATGTTGAGGATTCAAGAAGTGAAACAGTTCCAGTTTTTATGTGGCTCATAACATAATGGGAGAGACAAAACGAGTAAACAAATATGCAAGACACACACACACACACACACACACACACACACATATATATATGTGTATATATATATATATATACACATATATATATGTGTGTGTATATATATATATATATATATATATATATATATATATATATATATATATATATACCAGAAAATGAAGTAGTTAAAAGAGTGAGGGCACTGGAATCAAGAAGGATTGAGAAAGACATATAGAAGATGGGATTTTAACTATGATTTAAAAGAAGTCAGGGAAGCCAGAAGTCTCATATGACTTAAAGGAGTTCAAGCTGCACTTAACCCCTCAAACTAGTAATGGGATTGGAGAGAAATATAAAGATTCTAGTGTCATCAGTATCCCAGATACTTAAAAAAACAAATTTTTTTAACTTGATGAAGATTTTATCTTCTGTATTGAAGTCAAACGACTGAAACTCAACATGGTTGTTCTTTTTTTAAAGTTGTTCTAATGAGTGATATTGACATAATATCCAAGAAATAGCATGTTTAATTTTTTAATGACTTATCCAGAGGAATTATCTACTTTATTTTTTCATATACATAAAGCAGAATTCCTGAGTATACATGAATAAACTATATATGAGTAAAATTTTTTGTTTATATATATTTATGACATATTCTTATTTATTGATTACTTAGTATATTCTTCCTATCCCTTATACCTTCTCCCCTAAATTCTTGATTTGTTTTGACTACTACTATTACTACTTCTACTACTACTACTACTACTACTACTACTACTACTACTACTGTTTATATTGTCATGCATATCATGCTGTTAACATTAAGTAAATTTTTCCACTGAAAAGGGTTCAAGATAATTTTTTATAGTGGTAATAATGATAAGAACTGAAGATGATAATTGAATATATTTTAGAACATATTTAGAAATAGCTCAGAAAAATCAGTGAAAAAATACATTTTGCCTTTAATAGTTATATTGTTTTCAAATATATTTATTATGTTAGTCTGAATATAGACCTATAATTTGCTCCTCCAGCCAATATCTAGTGTGTTTAAAATCTGAATATAAATCGCAATCATCCTTTCAATGCCAAAGGAATTCCTAAAACCTAACTTCTCTAGCAGTATCAGAATTAATAGCATCAATTTCCCAATGCCCTACTTTTATGATATAGGAATCTGTTCTAGATGTTCTTGATGCCAAGTGAAGACAAATCCATCTTGTGGGTATATTCAGAGCCATTGTCCTTTATAACATTCTTAATTCCTTAGAGATATTATTCTACATCTCTCCCTTCTTCCTTTGTATTCCTGAGACCTCTTAGGGATAAGTAATGAGAAGACTTACAGGACAGTCTGCTGTCCTGGGGAGTTAGTTTCTTGTGATTTGTGCTTTGAATTTATAGATAAATGACCCAAGGAATCAGTCTCAGGGGGACTCTATGGAATCCATTGTTACCAAGTAAAAAATAAGGCAGGAAAAAGAAACCCAAGTAGTCATTCCCATTGAAGAGTGGCACTGCTTTTCCATACAACTGAATGAGAGTATGTCTTTTGAATAAGTAAGACAAAAAGTGAATAAGAAAGTAAGGATGACCTATCTGTGTGTTATTTCTTTCTTTGCTATAAAACGTCTTTTGATGTTTAAGAATCTAAGTATTCTTTCTCCAAATAGAGAAGATATTATTTTCCAGTATGTACATATGTGTATACATGTATACATACACATATATGTATATGTATAAATGTTTCCACATACACATACATACAAATACATACATATATGTGTGTGAGTTTTTTATATGTTTATTTGGAGACATCACATTTAGTCTGGCTTACATTTAGTTGAAACCTATATTAACAACCTATGCCAGTGTCACATCTCTTTATCGTGACCTACCATCTCTGCCTGCCATATTGTTAAGTTTTGTATCATCTGTTTTCTTTTTATCTCATTAGTTCTATATGTGAACTTCCAGGCTTCCTTAGGTATTTAAATTGCTAGTATAGTTTTTTTCCTTACCTTTGTTGTAATAGAGAGAATACTGAACTGGACTTAGATTCAGGTGACCTACAGTCAGTTCTTTACCATTATCAACTAAATGATTTTGGGCTAGTCAATTCCTCTCTCTCAACCTCAGTTTACTTATTCATAAAATGAAGGTAATGATACTTGTAATTTCCATTTCATGGGAAATGTACCATAAAGCATATTTTCTAAGTTTTTAGTAGTAAAATATATTCTTGCATAAATATGGATGACTTTGCAATTGAAAAAAATGAAAATGTTGGGCTAGCTGTTCTTTAAGATCACTTCTAGATATAAATCCTGAAATCAATCTAGGAAACATGCCTGAAATTCTTCCAAATGCTACTAGTGGCACTATATAGTATAGCTTTGGCTTGTAGTTAGGCTACCTCTAGATGTATTTCATAGGAAAGAGTCTGTGATTTCATTAGTCTGAACATTGATTTCATTCATTTCATCTCATTATCTAGAGAATTTCTAGAAAAGGAAACTTCCTTATAAAATGGAAGTTGGCATTTTCTCTGAAACTTAAAAGTATTAGTCAGTTCTCTATTTCCCTGACAGATTGACTTGCTGGTATCAGAGACTTGAACCCAGGTCTTTTTGACTTTGAGTCTTGCTCTACTTGTCATGCCATGTTAGCTCTCAAATGAGAGAGAACAGATAGTAAAATTCACAATACTAGTGCTTACATTTCTCTTTTAGAATATTTTTAAAAATAAAGTGGTTAATAATATTAATTAAATGTCAAATACTTTCATTTTTTACATTTAGAAATGTGCCATATGAAGGAAAATTTAGACAAATACCAGCTGGACTACAAACTGACACCTTTTCTTTACTGTTTTTATCTTTGACTTTAATAATTTAAGTCTTAAGTTTAATTCCTGGCCTCATTAGAACACACAGATAGATAGATAGATAGATAGATAGATAGATAGATAGATAGATAGATAGATCACCTGGAAAAAGGCTCATAGTCTTGGTTTCTTGTCCATAGAAAGCAACCTTCCTTACTTTGCTAGTTCTGGCTCACAGAAGTTGAGCAAAATTGGTTTTCTAAGTTTTTCTAACTACTACATATATAGGGCTTTGTTCCTAAGTTTGAGATTTTCTCTCTGGTGAGCAAAATAACACTCCACTTTAATTCAATTGGAAAGAAAGCAAAACTGACAGAACATATACACATACATGTATAAACATTTACATACACATTAAATCAAACATTTTATATTCCTGTGTTTAGTAAAACCACATCACTCTTGTATAACATGATTCCATTTTAAAATGCATGCTTTCTTCTAGTGATGTCTTTGATATTTCATTAAAACCTAAATCCCTTACCTCCATTGATCTTTTTACTCGTTCATTTTTCAGTGTTCTCTCTGTCTTTCTCTCCTCTTCTTCTTCCTCCTCTCTTTTTTTTCTACTTAAATGGGTATCTATTTTCTCTTACTTTTGAACATTTAAAGATGTTATAATACCCTAGAACTTAGCAAAACAATTTTCAATATTGATTTTTCCTCACAGAGCACATCATGGAGATATAAGATATTGACCATTAATTGAATAACTACAAGTAAGACACTGAATTTTTCATAATTTTCATCAGATTTTTGGGGGGATAGTCAAATGTTGATGTTATAATGTCAGAGGAAGTGAAGTGTTATTCACTTCTCCAGTAAGTTTGAATCATATATAGCTCCTAACATGTATGTTACTGTATATTAATCTAACATTTTAGCAAAATGACTCAATTTTTATTGATAACAATGACTGAAAGACCATTTTTACTCATATACTAATGCTTGTTATGCAATTTACAAGTAAGGGATATATATGCTTTTTGTGAAAATGAAAGAAAAAATATTTTTTCCATTGTGAAAGATATTCATTATTAAAGGGAATGCCTACCAGTGCACTAGTAGAGAAAAATGTGAATATAGAATTATATTGTTTCAGTGCTAAGTATATAAAAATATATATTTCTCTCATAAGCTGCCCCTTTTCATTTTTGTTTCAGTTCAGATAAAGAACATGTGTCAGATTCTGGAATTCTAGGAAAACTGATGAAATGTTGTACTGGGTTGATGCTGAAGTACAGTTCTATTTCATGGACATAATCAAACATTATATATGCGGTCCTCTTAGCTCTGCTCTCCTAGGTTCAGAGAAATGAAACAGTATGCTTATTCTAGCTTATAAAATTCTAGCTTATAAAATCAGCTTTGTCTATGTGACTGATCAATTCTGAGTATCGTGTAGGTGTCAAAGGTTCTTCAGTTTTATACTAAAGGTAAACAAAAGGAGCTGAGACTTTTTACAAAATACCAACCCAGGTTAAGACCTTCTTAACAATTTGGGCCCTAAGTCCCCTCTGACTCACTATATCTTGACAACCCATACTACCCAAACATATCTTCCTCCCATCTTCATGCTCCATTTACTCCATAACACCTACTCTGGGAATAGTAATAAAATCAATTCATTATTTCTCAAATGAGTTGGGTCATTTGATTGTCTTATGATTCCACACCATCTCTATAACTTCACCTTCCCTTGTTACCAGTCTCCTATGTGTTATTACTCAATTCTTGGAATATAGGCTCCTTGAGAATAGGAGCTCTCTTTTTCTTTCTTGAACTCTAATGTTTATATTACACCTACCACATAGTAAGCACTTAAATAAACACTTACTTATGAAGTCATTTCCATTTGGGAAATAAAAGTATGCCATCATGTTTTGTTTCAATGTAAATTTTTAAATTCTTATTAGATTGACCAGATATAAGCCGCTGAAATAAACTATAATGAAATTGAAAGGCCAACTGCATAAATTATTTTCTTCAGGTGGCATTCTTTTGATATTTGAATATTTAGCATCTTGAATAGACAAGCTAAATTGTTTTACCTTTTGTCTAGGAGATGTTGGTTTGTTTTAATGTCAACTTATTAAAATTTACACAAAATAGTCTAATTCAAAAGTAAGTAGGTTCAGAGAATATTTTTAAAACTCCTTAATACTTCTTATCATTAAGGTAATTAAAAAGACATATAAATCTGCATATTTCCTTTCTGTTTGTCAGTTTTTAAGAAGTGACACTTTTCTATTTCATTCATATATCTTGGGGACAATCTTGAGAACATAAGTGTAAAAATATCAATGTTGAAAGGGAAAATGGTAGGAGGAGGAACATTGTATTCAACATCAGAAATTGTGGATTCCTGTCATCCCCACTATTTGCTAGTGGTTCACTAAGGTTATTGAAGCTTAGTTTAATCATCTGTAAATTGAATATATTAATCTATATTCTATCTACCTCATAGAGTGGCTCTAAGCAAGCTGCTTTATGTAAGTGTGAATTGCTACTATCAGAAGTAATTTATAATTAAAATTTAGATTTTAATCCAAAAAAATATTTTAAAATTATTATTTTGACCACATTTTATGTTCAAATGATGGAGAGACCATGAATTTCAAAAAGATATTTTTAAAAAAAGGAAATTAGACTAATCAAGATAGGAAATGATTAAGCTAAATTTAAGCAAAGTAATAAAGATTAAGTGCAAATTCTAACAATTGGGTTGACAAATTGTTGATCACATTTACAGAGGATATGTGGAGAACAAAAGGATGACTTCAAGAATTTGGTATAGTAGCCAACTTTAAGTATGTATTAAGAATAAAGCAGAATTTTACTATTAGAATATTTACTAAAGGACTTTTTAGAAAAGAAAATAATGTTATTATCATCAGATCACTTCTTTAATTGTGGACTTTTATCAGATGTATGACTTTTTTATATCCTCATTTAGTTTGCTGCTTTATTTTTTAGGGAAAAACAGAGAAGAAATGTCTGAATATTTCCATTGTTAGAAGATTAGATTCAAAATTTGAAATTTCTAATTTTAAGAAATAATGATTCTGCAATCCCAATATTATATTTGATTTTATGTTTGAATTGAGACAAAGGCTTTTTAATATATTTGTGGACCTACAGAGGTGGCACTATCACATTTTATCAAAGTGAATATCAGTATATTTAAATACAATAGAATCCTTTCAATATGCTGGAATATTCACAAATTTTATAAATGCTCATAGAGTTAATGAATTTTTTTCATCTAAGTCAGATACTACTAATTCAGTCAATTAGTCAACAAGCATTAAGTAATATTTGCTCTCAAAATAAGCTTCTGACTGGATAAATTGGAAATAATCAATAGGAAATGCTTTTCTATGAAAGTGGGACTTAAAAGAATCTAGGGAAGCCAAGAGGTGGAGATGAGGGGTGAAAAAATTCCAGGCTTGAGGGACAGCTAGAGAAAATGCCTAGATCTAGGAGATGAAATGTAGGGACAAAAAGAGAAGAAATTTGGAAGGAATCATGAATACCACCATTAGAAAAAAAAATCCCAAATACTATAAAACCTACTTCCTTCTAGTAGAATAGAGATAACTTTGCTTATTATTTAAACTTAAGTTAATTCTTTGGTATCATGAAAAATTTTCTGTCTTGAAACATTCAGAAAATTTGACTATTATGAGCTTAATGAGGTTGGAGAGATAGAGTTGGTAATAGAGTTGATAATTTTTAGAGCAAAAATGTATCTATATGTATATATGTATGTATGTATACTTTGGGGAGAAAATAAAATACTGGTTGAAACTCCCTTGCCTTGCCTCCAAGAGACAAGTAATAAAACAATTTTTAGCTATTTTCATATCATAGATTCTTTAGCCTTTGAGAAAATCTATATGCTTTCTTGGGATAATATTTCTAAATTCATAAAGTAGAATAAATAAGATTACAAAGTCAAATATATTGAAAATAGTAATTTATATTGCATATAATATATGAATATACATATATAGTATATTTTAAAAGTTCACAGAAGCCAGGCTAAGCAACACTGTTTTAAAGTAATATATTGCCTTATCTTATTTAAATTTGATTCTATAAAGAACATGGAGGCTCCAGAGAGTGGAAGGCAATTGAGAATAAGTTGTAATGGTCTCAAATGGAATCCAAACTTTATAGAGTTATAAACTGTTAGAGATAGAAAGAACTTTGTTCATTTTTTCTTGTTTTGGTTACTGTTTTTGAACAAGTTTTCCTAGCATTTTATTCTTCTGACTTGGGAAATATCATTCCAGTTGTACCTGCATCCTAAGATTTCCCACCTTGGAAAGTTTAAGTCGCTTGGGAAGGAAACCTTTTTTTTTGGAATGACTTTTTTTATTGATATTTTATTTTTCCTGATGCATTTTATGAGTTTTTTCAACACTCATCCATATGCATATGAATATTTTAAAGTTAAAAAATTCCTTCCACCCTCCCTTTCTAACCCCTTCCGCTCAGTGAATAGTCAGGTTAACATTGTACCTACATACTTTTGATAAATATTTTTACAGATTAATAATTTTTGGTATGAGAAATTAGGATTAAGGGAAAGAGATACGTAAGAAATAATTTTTTCTTTATAAGAGAAAGATTTTATTTATTTTTAATTTTACAATATTCCCCCTAATCTTACTTCCCTCCCCCCACCCCCACAGAAGGCATTCTGTTAGTCTTTACATTGTCTCCATGGTATACATTGATCTAAGTTAAATGTGATGAGAGAGAAATCATATACTTAAGGAAGAAAAATAAAGTATAAAACATAACATAATTACATAATAACATAACATTTTTTTTAAAAATTAAAAGTAATAGTCTTTGGTCTTTTTTCAAACTTCACAATTCTTTCTCTGGATTCAGATGGTATTCTTCATTGCAGATATCCCAAATTTGTGCCTGATTTTTGCACTGATGGAATGAGCAAGTCCATCAAAGTTGATCATCACCTCCGTGTTGTTGTTAGGGTGAACAATGTTTTTTTCTGGTTCTGCTCATCTTGCTCACCATCAGTTCATGCAAATTCTTCCAGGCTTCCCTGAATTACCATCCCTCCTGGTTTCTAATAGAATAATAGTGTTCC
This sequence comes from Macrotis lagotis, assembly GCF_037893015.1. Lineage (NCBI taxonomy): Eukaryota > Metazoa > Chordata > Mammalia > Peramelemorphia > Peramelidae > Macrotis > Macrotis lagotis. Next base: position 145,611,428 of record NC_133664.1, read on the forward strand.
ATGACATACATATACCTCAGTTTGTTAAGTCATTCCTCAATTGAATGACTTTCACTTAATTTCCAATTCTTTGCCACCACAAACAGGGCTGCTATGAATATTTTTATACAAGTGATGTTTTTACCCCTTTTCATATAAGAGCTAATTTTTATAAAGTGTTCATCAAATTCTGAAGGGTTATTGTTTTGCTTTGTTTTGTTTTGTTTTTCTTCCTCTGGTGGTGGATAACATTGTCCATAGTTGGTCTAATATGGCTGTCCAACCTTTCTGAATGAAGTGTTGAGAGTAGTTGCTTCCATCAAGATTGATTATTTCACAACGTTGTTGTTAAAGTGTACATTGTTCACTTGGTTATACTCCCTTCACTCAGCATCAGATCCTATAAGTCATTCCATGCTTCTGTAGCCAACCATCTATGGTTTCTTATTGAACAATAATATTCTATAGTATTCGTGTATCATAGCTTGTTTAACCATTCCCCAATTGATGGGCATACCCTTGGGTTCCAATTCTTTGGAAAAAAAGAGCTGCTCTGAAATATGTTGGAATATGTAGGACTTTTTGATTTTTCATGATTTCTACTGGATATAGACCTAGAAGTGGAAATGCTGGGTCAAAGGATAGGAACAGTTTTACTGCTTTTGGGGCATAGTTCCATATTGCTCTCCAGAAAGGTTGGATCCATTCACAACTCCACTAGCAATGCATCAATGTCCCAATCCTCCCACAACCTCTCAGACATTGATCATTTTCTCTTTTTTTGTCATCTTAGCTAATCTGATATGTGTGAGGTTATACCTCACAGTTGTTTTAATTTGCATTTCTCTAATCAATAATGATTTGGAACCTTTTTCATATGATTATATATAACATTAATTTATTCATTTGAAAAATTTCTATTCATATTCTTTGACAATTTATCAATTTGGGAATGACTTGTAACCTTATAAATTTGATGTAATTCTCCTTATATTTTAGAAAGGAGTCCTTTATCATTTAGTTGTGAAGATTATTTCCCAGATTTCTGTTTTACTTCTAATTTTGGCAGCATTGGTTTTATTAGGGCAAACCCTTTTTAATTTAATATAATCAGAATCATTCTTTTCACAGTTTATAATATACTTTAATTCTTATTTGGTCATAAATTTGTCCCCTTTCCATAGATCTGATAGAGTATTTCTTGGTCTATTAATTTATCTATGATGGTGTCCTTTATGTCTAAATCCTGTGCCCATTTTGACCTTATTTCGGTATAGGGTGTGGGTCTATGCCTAGTTTTTGCCATACTATTTTCCAGTTTTCCCAACAATTTTTGTCAAATAGTGAGTTCTTATTCCGGAAGTTGATGACTTTGGGTCTGTCAAACTGTAGTCATTTACTGTGGTTTCTTTTGAAACTATCCTAACCCACTGACCCATTGCTCTATTATTTCTTAACCAGTACTAGGCAGTTGATAACTGCCCCTTTATAGTATAGTTTTAGATCTGGCAGCCCTAGGCCAACTTCCTTTACATTTTTTCTTCATCAATTCCCTTACTATTCTTGATTTTTGTTGCTCCAGATGAATTTTGTTTTAAGAAAGCCTTTTGAGTGTAAGAAAAGTCCTGGAGATAGAAGAGGCAAAGGCATTTCCTGGAAACCATACCTTCCTTCATTCCTAGGAAATCAAGCAATCAATAAACATTCTTTAAGTTCTTGCTATCAACCAGGTATTTTGCTAGGGGCTAGGGACAAAATAGAAATGTGAGATAATTTCTGCCTTTGGGGAACTCACATTTGTCTCAGTGAAAAGATATACATATTCACTGATACATAATCATATTATTTCTGTGTATCTATTATGATGATAATCTGTTAATATCTCACTAGAGAAGCATGATATTACATGGTGGCCAGTATAGTATGAATGTATCTGAATATATGTGTGTGAAATCTCACACAGTGATTTGAAGAAGGGAGAATGAATTGACAATTGGGGCAACTGGTAAAGGTCTCTGGAAAGAGTCAGGGAGTTAGGGAGTTTCCAAAGCAGTTTATAAAATGACACTGAAGATGGAGAGGGGATTTCATTTATGGTGGATACTATAACTTGACCAGAAAAGTCTATTGTAAAAGCAGTGTGGAAAGATGGGTTAGAGGCAGATTTTGAAAGGATTTAAATACCAAATGAAGGCAATCATTTCTAAGCTTGCTAAAGCACAATTTCCCTCCCCTTATAGAATGGTACTCATTAGTAAAAGGAATAGATGAAAATACAAAGAATTGAAATGACTTGCACAAAGGTAACAGGTACCAGTGTTCCCCTGAATCCACATTTAGGGCCCTTTCCAGTGTCCCATGCTGTTATGAATTTATGGACCTAAAATATCCATTTGAATTTAGAGTGGTTGTATTGAAATTGTTGAAGTATAGTTTAGAGTTTTAGTGGTGAAGAATTCACAAAGACCCAATGACTTAGAGATAAGAGGGATATATAAGTTTATTTGTGTGTCTTCAAGCAGGCTGAATTTGAGGAAAGAACTAGCAACTGGTGAGAGAATAGGTTAAAAACTTTTAAAGAGAAAGTCTAGGAAGGTGTTAAGTTCCTATTAGACTAGCAGCTCAGGATGTGTTCCACTGGCTAGCCTATCTTTATCCAAGGGAACATTGAAGGGGTGGGAGACAAGGGAGACAGGGATAACAAGTACTCCTAGTTTTCCAAATACTCCCTTTATTAAACCAAATACAAATGCTTAAATATCCTCCCCAATCATTATTCCACTCCCACTCACATGGCACTCTACAATCAATAAGTAAAATAAAGCTTTGGTGTTTGAGGACACCAGGTGAAGAAAGTTTTCAGTATTCCCACACACAACAGTCCCTTATGTATCCCCCTTTTTGTCTTTTTTTTGAAGCAAAATTCCTTAATTCAGTTACATAATGTATACCAAATAAATTGAAAACAAAAGTTCAAAAATAGTATAAACAAATGTCAATTTAAACAATAGTAAAAACAACTAAAGATCCAAATCAACTAATATGAGTTACAAAATAATGTTTCCATCATTATATTATGCATGAATCTACAGATTTATCCCAGAAGGGTTTCATGATTTATGATATTTCCCTTACCATAAATATGTGATGATAGATGAGACAAAGAATATATAACATAAGTAACTTTGATAATTATATCAATTTAACATCAAAACAAATCAGATAGTATAAATATCTCTTTCCCAAAAGAAATCATTAAATTATATGATTCAATATCCCAAAATTCCTGGAAATATAATTTATCCTAATATAATTTCCTTTTGAATTACACACACACACACACACACACACACACACACACACAAACACAGACCAGGAAAAATTCTCTTAACACATATTTACCAAGCTGAGACTGATACCTTGGCCAATACTAGATCTCAGAATATAGGAACATTTTTTTAACACCTCTCCAGACCATTAGAGAGATGTGAAAAATGTGAAAACATCCTATTGATGATTAAACACACATATACACACATAACACACCAATTAAGACAGGTCAAAATTAACTTTTGGAATCAAACAGAATTTCTTGAGGAACCTCATACATACATATATATATATATATATATATATATATATTCATGAAAATCTTGAAATAGTCAATCAAAAAAATTGAATGCATTCTTAACTTCACAAAATTCAAAGTTAGCTACTCTGTTATAGAAATATTAGCCATAGGCACAGGCTTAATTCAAAAGATGAAATCTGATTTTCCCAGTCCCAGAAAATGTCTTCTTCCCCTTTTTTCTTAACTAATTGACCATGAAGCTTCCCAATCAATAGCCTATTGCCCAACCCTCCCCCCCTCCCCAACCAGGAAGAAGGCATGGGGTTCCTTGATTTCTAAAATATGTTTTTTTGAGGGTCTTTCCCTTTCTGTAGTGAAGCATGCATTCCTTCTGAGACATTGGCTTGAATTTTGAAGTTCCAAAAAGGAAGATTTCTCCTTCTCCCTCCCCACTCCCTCTGCAGAATGTGGGGGTAGCAGAGAATGAGATAAAGCATTTGAACCTACTGGAGTTGTTGACAACAGTACAATTTGGAGTTGTTGCCTTTTCTAAACAGTAGTCAATACCATTACAAACTGTCCAATAGCATGTGGCATTTTTGCTCTCAACACAGGAAGTGCAGTTAGTGTGTGCTTCATGGCTTTCTGGTGCTGGCACAAAAGTTGTGGTCTGCTTGGTTTTAGGCTAAAGTAACATCCAGTGGGTATCTCGCATCTGGTTCATGGTTCTGGTGCTCCAGCTTCGGACTGCTGCTGAGGAAGAAGCTTCGTCCCCTGCAGCACTGTCTGGTAGACTCCACTTCAGGATGGCTCCTCAATGCTAAATATTTATTTGTTTCTTCTTACTTTCCCTGGTTCCTTAATGTTAAATACTTATCTGTTTCTTCTTACTTTTGCTTTCCTTCACATCCCCTTGTTCCAACTTCCTTAAAATCAACCCCTAGTAACAATCACTCTGTTACCTCTCTGGAGTCTTCTGCTCCAGGATGTCACTTGGAAGCCCTTTTTCCTTGCTCGTATCTGCTGGTCCGTATCACAGACTTCACTCAGATATCTCCACCTTTGAGTGCCTGTTTGGGCACCATTTGTTAAGTTCCTGCTAGACTGGCATCTCAGGATGTGTTAGGTTCCTGCCAGCTAACTTATCCCTACCCAGGTGAACATTGAAGGGGCTGGAGACAAAGGAGACAGGGATGACAAGTTTTCCTATTTCTCCAATACTCCCTTTATTAAACCAAATACAAGTGCTTAAATATCCTCCCTAGTCCCTGGTCCACTCCCACTCACATGGCACTCTACAATCAACCAGTAAAATAAGGCTCTGGTGCTCAAGGACACTAGATAATGAAAGTTTACAGTATTCCCATACACAACAGTCCCTTACAGGAAGGGGGTAAGAGGAAGCTGGAGAGAGATTGTAGAGGATGTCTTCTGAGTAAGTGTGGTTTAGGGAGTTCACTTCAGTGATAGTCAAGGATAGTTTTCTCCCTATTTGGATAACATTTATTTATTTCAAACTTTTTTTAACCTCCCTTGCAGGGGCCAGATGATTCTGATCTCTGTCTAGGACATGATACCTTTGACATAATACATAGGTATGTTTATTGGACACAGAGGACATGGTATGGGGAGATTTTTAACCAGATACAGAGTATGATAGTCTCTCTCAGCTCAAGGAGGGCTCAGAGATGCACAAAACAATAAGCTTTTCAGGAGATGTTAGAAAAACATGAAATTCTTTTAATGTATATAAGAGGGGCTTATTTAACTATTTGCTGGCAAAACATTTTTCACCACTTAGCATTCTATGGCATCAGAATAATGTTCCTTTTTTGAGTAGATACTTTTGCTTTTCTCTTAATCTGCATACTTTAAACCTGGAGAGTTGGGATGAGGAGAGAGAAGTCTTGAGTCTACAGTATTATATACACTCCCTGCACTTGGTCCCCTCTTCTTTTCTAACCCCTAGATCAGAAGCACCTTTCTCTACAAGTGGAGTGGAGTTAATGAGAGGAAGGGAATGCTGCTTCTCAGTCCATTTCTTGTCCTTAGGCTGTCCTATTTCTCCCCATCTCAGAAACTGAATTCTACTAGCCTTGTCCTCTGTCTGACATGTCTCTCTCTCTCTGTCTCCCTGAAGGAAGTTCTCTCTTATAACATCATTATTGCCTCTGTCTGACCACAGTTCCATCCTGTCTGCTTTAGTTCTTACTGGCTTATCAGGGGTCTTTTATATTTTCTAACCTGGGAGAAACATTCCTGGGTGTTCAGTCTTACTTTTGCCTAGCTATACTACTGTCAAGAAGTTAAATCCTTTTGCATTCTTCTTATGTTCACTCCCTCTTCTGAACCTTCTTTGATTCTATTTGGTATTCCATTTAATATCATGGTTATTCATATATTTGTCTTATCTTTCTCACTATTTAATATATAAAATTTTGAAGGCAAAGACTATGTTTTTCTTATCTTTGTACATAGGAGATGCTTTTCTGCTTCAGTGTGTGCACATGATAATTAGTAAAGTCCCAATTTAATCTCAGAGGGGAGGGCCTGAGGTTTATCTCCTTAAAGCAAGGATCAGGAATGTCCAGTCTGTAGGATATCATTTGGTCTGGTCCTGCCACAGCAACTGCATTCAATTAGAAATTTAATAAATCTCCTAGATTTAGAGGTGAATTAAATTTTTGATCATTTTTTGCAGATAAATGATGTTTTAACTATTCAAATGACCCTTGCCTTAAAGTATTGATTGTCTTCCCTTATTAGAACATTAGAACATTGATAGGAAAAAGTCAGACCAGAGAGAAGCTCCACTTGACTAGTGATATGAATGTATTCTAGTAACTTATTAAAGGTTCCTCTTTACCACATGATTAGCAGATTGGGACCAGTGACTAACTCATAGAAATCAAAACTCTAATTATTGCTGATGGATAATCACCTTTTATAGATGGACAGCCTGATGACTATGTGAGTTCATAGGTATATTGGTAGGAGAAAGTTTTCCTTATGTGGGAAAGTCCTGGAATACAGATAAAAATGGGAAAAATAAGAAAGGCTGCTGACTCTTTTCTAGAATACTTTGTCTTTTGCACTGAAGCAACTGAAGAATCTTGTTTTATTTTCCCTGACTAGAAATCCTTGCTGTACAGTGGCATTTATACCTTAAAGTTGGCTTTAAGCTTTGTTCTACTTCATATTATATTTATTTTGCTCATATATGAATAATCTACAAAAGTACCTTAAACCTTCATTTATTCAGCAAACCCTTATTGACTATCAGAAGTACATGCTATGTCCTATAATAAATGTTTAATACCTAGAAGGCTGATAGGTTTTTATCAGTAAGAGTTTTATTTAGTAATAAATTGAGCATTTATTGAAAATTCACAATTCTTTTCCTTTCCTTATTTTGACTAAGAAAAAACACAGCTGTTGACAATGTAGTTAACACATTATAAAGCAAAGGAAGCTAGATTTCATTTAATATTGATGGAAATCCTATTAAAATTTTGGCTTTCTTGATTCTTATAAAGCAGAAAAATGATACTCTGGAAAAAGAATCCTGATACTTGAAGATAAATATTGGAGAATAGGGGAGTCAGCTGAGGAGGGAGCCAGGTCAAGAAATTATAGTTTAACTTATGAATTGGTTTTGCATGTCTCTATCCATGCTTTCAGTAGGAGGTACCAAATGGCAAACATTGAAGTTGTATTTTACATTAAAGAAATATGGTTATGACCAATATTATTTGATAATAGCTTGAAACATATAGAAACTTCTTCCATCCCTTTTCCTTCCCTCTCCCTGTTCAACTTTTCTTTCTGTATCTATTTGCAAGCTCTTGAACAGACTGGGGAGTATAACTCATATCTATCCATTTAGCTACTTTGGTGCTTTAGGAAGGAGAACAAAAGGGTTTTGTGAAGGAGGAAGTTCAAAGTAATGACTAAAACATTCTATAGTAATTTTCAGTGGCTATAGTGTAGTCAATTTAATAATTCTATGGTCCAGTCATTCAGATTTCCCCTGACTTAATTTTCTAGTTAAATGTAAAGTGGGTTAATATAGATTAGTTTAATGTCTCCAGTACTATTAAATCAATAGATATTCTGATTCTGTCATCCCACTACTAGGGATGTACCCCTAAAGAGATCAAACAAATATTTCTAGCATTTTTTTGGTACTAAGCAATTGGGAACTGAAGGGAGGGTGCCCTTTAGTTGGGGGGAAAGACTGAGTAAGTTATCATGTGGATGTACTGGAATATCATTATACTATAAGAAAGGATGAAGTGTATTTCAGATAAACATCAGAAGATTGTATGTAATGTTGTAAAGTCAAAAGAGAAGAAATAGAAGAACAATTTATACAATAATACTTTAAAGATAAAATAAATTTTAAAATCTTAGGAACTCTGATCATCATAATTACTAGAGAAGTGATGATGAACCACAGATTCTCAGCTAGATATAGAGAGATCATAGACTCAGGGTAGAATGAGAGAAAATATTTTTTCATTTTTCTTTTTTGTTTTTTTTTGAGGGGGCAGGGCATTTGTTTTTGATCATGGTCAATGGGAGAATTTGCTTTGCTTTACTATTAATTTTTGTTACAAGGGGTTGGAAGGGAGAGAAAATTAATGCTTTGTGATTAAAAAACTAAAATACAGGTAATATTTTAAAAAAGAAAAAAAGATTAATTTAATATTCCAACCAGACCAGAAATGGCCTCTCTAACCTGGGAAAGGCTGAAGCTTAACAGAGGAGACTAGAGGCAGGTGATCACAAGTAGATACTTCTTCCCTCCCACTTCAAGGAGAGCTTAACTTGTTTAGGCAAAAGCAGATCTTATAGACTTAAAAAACCATAAGTGGAATGAACTGTAAAACAATCATTCTTAAATTTTGAATGACAATTCCCATGGCAGGCTCATTCAAGGACAATGCAGGCAGTCCTGTGTCCTATGGGAATAATACTAAAGTTGATTGTTTCAGGTCTTAAGGGTCATTGAGCCTTGTGATTATTTAGTGGGATACTGAACCAGAGTTGGTGTGATGTGAACAGAAGTGCAGGACTTGGTTTGGTTCACTTGGCAGTTACAAAGGCATAGGGATTGTGAGCTTGTCAAGAGATATGATGAATGGCTTTAAGTTGTAGTGTGTTATCCCTGGCAAATTTGTAGGGGAGGTTAAATCCCTCAGTGAACACCTGGTGCAGGTCAAAGCAATACAGTTAGTCAGAGGGTAAGTTCATCTAGAGAAGAGAGGATTGTTGTTATGCCAGACTCAGGGCAAAGCCTTCTTGCTGGGATGTAGCTCTGAAAACAAGGTATTTTCTTATATTTTGACAAATAAGGTCTATTATGAAAATAATAGGGTGGAATATCCTGACTTTTAATAGGGCTCTGATACATTTTAAGTAGGAACTTTTTATTCCTGCTATTTTGTTTTTGTTGTTGATGATGACAATAATATCAATAACAGTTATACATTTATATGACACTTTAGAATTTACAAAATACTTCTCACAACAGCCTCATCAGGTAGGTAGCACAAGTACATGTATTTCCATTTTACAAGTGAATAAACTGAAGCTCATCTAGGCTAAGTGACTTGCCAAAGAATACACAGCTCATAAGTTTAAGAGAGGCAATAAGAACTTCATCCTAAGAATCAAAATTTACATCACATCATATTACATTAAGAACTTATAAGTCAACATCCAGATGGGTCTACTTATTAAAAGTATTAAAATAAATTAGCTGGATACAGCTACAAGTTTTATTGGCAGATACATTTAGGCAGGAGAGAAACATGCCTCTTGGAAGTTTATCAGGAGAAGATGTACCTGGAAGAGATACAGAAAAGAACTGGAAAGAGTACTTCCAAAGATTAGAGATGTCCTGAAAAGGCAAGAAAAGCAAAAGGTAAATGCCAATCCAGACCCTGAGTATCCGAGCTGGCAAAGAATCAGCAATATATGAAGTATGCTTAAAGTGAAGAATACTATCAGGGCTTTGTTGTAAGACCTTATTCACCACTAGAACACAGTATACTGTTGAGGACACCAACACAATTAAAATTAGTGCAAGAACTCTTACACAGGTCCCACTTTTAGCTCCAGAGTTATGTTACCAGCAGTGTTGAAATAGCTAGTATTGCTCTCACTAGGCAGTTGGGTTGAAAGTGTCTATTATTTCATGTGACAGTGTATGACTAGAAGAGAAATCTTGTGTTCTGACTTTACTAATCAGTTACAATTGACTTTGTGACTTAAGAATAAAAGTGAGAATGGAGAAATAATAGGAAATTCATCATTTTTCAACAACCCATTGAACTGTCAATTCACTTCAATAAAAATTTATTAAAAATATTGATAAAGAAAAAAGTTTTTTACCTTGTTGGCAGTTCCACTGGGGATGTCAGAAACAGTACAAAATATTTTTAAAAAGTAAAAACAATGTATACAAAGAGAAGCAAAAATTAGGCTGTCAGAAATGGCTTTATATTAACTGGGAGAACTTTAATTGAATCTTGAAGACATCTAATGACTTTCAAAAAATAATTTATTTTTCTAACTACAAGCAAAGATAGTTTTCAACAATAATTTTTTGTAATGATTTAAGTTTCACATTTTTCTTCCTCCCTCCCTTCCCTTCTCCCTCTGCTGATAGAGAGCAATCTAATAAAGGTTATGTGTAACACCTGAGAATTTTGAGGGAGACATAAGGAGGAAGAACCTTCCAGGCATAAGGTAGAATATATGCAAATCATAGAAGGAGGAGATAAAATTCCATGTATGAGGAAAAAGTAGTTAGGTCTGTATGACTAGAACAGATAATGTGTTGAAGGGAAGTAATGCAAAAGGAGCAGTTCTTCTGGAGTCAGATTGTGAAGATTTTAAATGCAAAAATGTTTGTATTTTACCTCAAAAACAAGAGGTAGATACAAGAAAACTCCTCAAGCAAGGGGAGGAATAAAGTCAGATCTGTGATTAGGAATATGGGTTTGTTTGGCATTTAAGAGATGGATTGGGAAAAGGAAAGACTATAAGCAGAGTTACCAATGAGAAGGCTATTGTAGTAGTCCAGACTAGAAATGATGAGGGCAATTCCACATGACTGTTTTGATGTTACTTAAGATTCATGATTTAAATTAAGACTTCCGGGGTGGCTAGGTGGCACAGTAGATAAAGCAATAGCCCTGGAGTCAGGAGTACCTGAGTTCAAATCTGGCCTCAGACACTTAATAATTACCTAGCTGTGTGGCCTTGGGCAAGCCACTTAACCCCATTGCCTTGCAAAAACTAAAAACTAACTAAATAAATAAATTAAGACTTCCCCAAAGGGCAGGTAGATGTATCAGTGAATATAGTGTCAGACCTGAAGTCAGGAAAACCTCATCTTCCTGAGTTCAAATTTGTCCTTATGTGTGACCCTGACCAAGTCACTTAATCCTATTGGCCTCAGTTTCCTCATCTATAAAAATAAGCCAGAGAAGGTAATGGCAAACAATTCCAGCATCTTTGTCAAAAGCAAAAACAAAAAAAAATGGTCATAAAGAATCTGATGTGACTGAAAGATGACTAAAAACAACAAAAATAAAAAAAATCTTCCCCAAAAGAAACTAGTTCAATCTCCCAGTGACCTTATTTGATTTAGTTTGACCACCATCTTTTCCAGTCATTTGAATCACCATTTTTTTTCTGTCACTTGGGCACAGATATTTTAATTGTTTTGTGTAAACATTTATCCTAAATATACAAATTTTCCTAAAGTTCTGTTTCTTTTTTTTAAATATCCCTCCTGCTAATCTTTTTCTTTTCATTTCTATTGCTATCAGATTTGGACTGGTTCTTGTCACCCCATACTCTATGCATCTACAAGCAACAATTTTAAGCAGAATTGACAGAAAGGCACTTTCTTGACTTCAGGCTACCTCCAGTCTACCCAATTCATTTGAAGGCTGTATATGTTTGGAGACTTTTTAGATTACCTTTTCATTACAGTGCCCTTAAGACTTAAATACATACTCTGATGCCTGCCAGTGTTTTTGCCCTGTCAAGCAGTCTTCAGAATACATTTCTCAAGAGTCAATAGAGAAATGCATTTTTATAAGTAAGCTGATTTTTAAGTTTCCCTGCCTTTTTATTTTAATCTAGTCATCCAGGATGCTATTTAAAAAACAACAAACTGTTATTCCTAAAGAAAGACATTTCGACAGAACTGCTAAACAATGGTTTGCAAGACACTCTCTATTGAAAAACTAGAAATATAAAAAAGGCATCATGGGGGAAGGGAAGCAGGGAGGGGAGAGGACAACTGGTATGTCCAGATTTTCCCTTTTCTGAAGGGAGTTAAGACATTATTTGTTAATTAAAAAAAAAGAATTCCTCCTTAATTAAATATTTAAAGGTGAAAGATGTTTGAAAACTAAGAGATAAGTAATCAGAATAGAAAATAGACAAAATATTTGCTACCCAATATGTAACTTTGGCTATGTCTCTATGTGCAAAGTGAAGCAGGAAATGCCTTAATTTACCTCATATGTGTAGACAGTATTCCTTCGTACCAAGATACTGAAATTAGAGCCTATCTCCATCACTTGCACTCCTTTAGTCTTCTAAGTAACATCTTGCAGTTACATGTAGATGTGTCCCATTTTAGCCCTCATAAACAATATCAGCTAAGTCTCTCTTCTTTCTCCTGTGGCAATGAAGGACCAAACAAACCTCATAAAAGAAGAACACAATACTATTGCTCCAATATTTTATCCTTTGGGGTTATTCTCATTAGATCACATGGATATTCTGGCAAATGTGAAATGGAATGATAAAATGGAAAAGGACTGAAAAACCTAGCTTCTAGTTCTAGCTCTACCATTAGCCTCAGGTAAAAAGTTTCACTTCTTTTCAATTTTCTCATTTGCAAAATGAGATGATAACATAGAGAAGAAGAAGAAAGGAAAAATGAAAAGAAGGAGGATGGAGGGCAGGGAGAAGGAATGGAAGAAGGAAAGAAGGAATAAAGGAAAGAAAAGAAGAAAGGGAAGTAAAGAAAGAGGGAGGGAGGGAATTTATTAAATAGCTACCATTCTGCCAAAAATAGTGGTAAAAGGCTATGGATACAACTATAAAATTGCAGTTGATTCCCAGCTTCAAAAAGCTTGCTTTCCAAAGTCAGGGAAAATACACATGGAAAAGTGGTTGCCAGGGAGGGCTATCTAGTTTTGCAATGTTCCCTGGATGATAAGTGTAGCATTAAAGTAATAGATTTAATAGACACACTTCTGGTAGCAATGACTGTGTTGATTCAGTTATGGATCTAGAACTGAAAAATGGATGTAGAATTGGTAGGAGCTGAATGGAAGTAATATGATGAATTCATCATTTAGTTCTAGATACTCCAGACCAAGGTGGCAGTTGTAGAGCTCAATGGATCAAATATTCAAAGGCGATCTACTGATAATAAGAGAGAAGGGAAAATCTCTGATTATAGGGGTGGCTAGGTGGTGCAGTGGATAAAGCACCAGCCCTGGAGTCAGGAGTACCTGGGTTCAGGTCTTGTCTCAGACACTTAATAATTGCCTAGCTGTGTGGCCTTGGGCAAGCCACTTAACCCTGTTTGACTTGCTAAAACCTAAAAAACAAAAAACAAAAAACTCTGATTCTAATAGTCAATGAAAACTTCATTGAACAATGATGAGTATATTCTACAACCAGTAAAGTTCAAGGAATGGATAGTGATTCAATTTAATAAATATTCAAAATTCTCAAAACACAGTACTATGCTAGATTTTACAAGAGTCCAAAAATTTTAAAGAATTATTAAGGATGCCAAACTTTTTTTAAATAAATCAAATATCTTGTGGTGATTAAACATTCAGAATTTAGCTGGTCCTGTCCCTCCAAGCCTACATTCAAAGTCTTTCTGACTTGTTAAGTTACACAAGAGCTCTCAATCTGACTTTGCCTGGTGAGAACAGTAAAATTATCTATCACGAACTATCATGAACAAGACACTGGAGATAAAATCAAATTTGGTGGGAGGATTTTTGAATTTTGAGCTACATTGGCATGGTCTTTAAGAACCTAGCATGGAACCTCTATCAGCGTAGGTCTCTAAAAGAGGAATCAGTGATTACAATAACAAAAGAAATAGCATAGATAATTGTGTGCTCATGAAGATGACAGCAATTTAGGTTTGTAACTGGAGGGGAACTAAAAGGTCATCTTGTCTAATTCGATATATGACTTAGGTGAGGCCAAAGGATCTTTTTTTTTTTTTGCCTTTTATTTTTTTTAGAAAGATTTTATTTATTTTGAATTTTACAATTTTCCCCCATTATTGCTTCCCTTCCCCCACCCCCCATAGAAGGCATTCTGTTAGTGTTTACATTGTTTCCATGGTATACATTGATCTTAGTTGAATGTGATGAGATAGAAAACATATCCTTAAGGAAGAAAAATAAAGTATAAGAGATAGCAAAATTCCATAATAAGATAGAGTTTTTTTTTTCCTAAATTGAAGGCAATAGTCTTTGGTCTTTGTTTAAACTCCACAATTCTTTCTCTGAATACAGATGGTATTCTCCATTGCAGATAGTCCAAAATTGTGCCATGTTGTACTGATGGAATGAAAATGTCCATCAAGATTGATCATCACTCCTATGTTTCTGTTAGGGTATACAGTGATTTTCTGGTTCTGCTCATCTCACTCAGCATCAGTTAATGCAAATCCCTCCAGGCTTCCCTGAATGGTTTCTAACAGAACAATAGTGTTCCATGACATACATATACCATAGTTTGTTAAGCTATTCCCCAATTAAAGGACATTTATTTGATTTCCAGTTCTTTGCCACCACAAACAGGGCTGCTATGAATATTTTTGTACAAGTGATATTTTTAAATTTTTTTCATATTCTCTTCAGGGTATAGAGACAGTAGTGGTATTGCTGGATTAAAGGGTATGCAAATTTTTCTTGTCCTTTGGGCATAATTCCAAATTGTTCTCCAGAAAGGTTGGATGAGTTCACAGCTCTACCACCAATATATTAGTGTCTCAAATTTCCCACATCCCTTCCAACATTGATCATTGTCCTTTCTGGTAATATTGCCCCGTCTGAGAGGTGTGAAATGGTATCTCAGAGATGATTTAATTTGAATTTCTCTAATAAGTAATTATTTAGAGCAAATTTTCCAATGGCTATGGATTGCTTTGATTTCCTCAGCTGTAAATTGCCTTTGCATATCCTTTGACCATTTTTGTCAATTGGGGAATGGCTTGTTTTTTTTAAATTTGACTCAGTTCTCTTTTTATTTTAGAAATGAGTCCTTTGTCAGAAATACTAGTTGTAAAGATTGTTTCCCAATTTACTACATTTCTTTTGATCTTGGTTAAAGTGGTTTTATCTGTGCAAAAGCTTTTTAATTTAATGTAATCAAAATTATCTAGTTTGCTTTTAATTATGTTCTCCATCTCTTCCTTGGTCATAAACTGCTTCCCTTTCCATAGATCTGACAGGTAAACTACTTCTTGATCTTCTAGTTTGCTTATAATATTGTTTTTTATGTCTAAGTCTTGTATACATTTTCATCTCATTTTGGTATACCATATGAGGTGTTGGTCTAATCTAAGTTTCTTCCATAATAACTTCCAATTTTCCCAACAGTTTTTATCGGAGAGAGTTTTTATCCCAATAGCTGGACTCTTTGGGTTTATCAAACAGCAGATTACTATAATCATTTCCTGCTATTGTACCTGGTCTATTCCACTGATCCACCCCTCTGTTTCTTAGCCAATACCAGACAATTTTGATGATTGATGCTTTATAATATAATTTTAGGTCTGGTAAGGCTAAGTTACCTTCTTTTGCACTTTTTTTCATTGAATCCCTAGAAATTCTTGACTTTTTATTTCTCCATATAAATTTACTTGTAACTTTTTCTAGCCCATTAAAGTTTTTTTTTGGAATTTTGATTGGTAGAATTGTCATTTTTTATTATATTTTATTATATTAGCTCATCCTATTCATGAACAGTTGATGTTTTCCCAGTTATTTAAACCAGCTTTTATTTATATGAGAAGTGTTTTGTATTTGTTTTTAAAGTTTTAGAGTCTGTCTTGGCAGGTAGACTCCCAGGTATTTTAGATTGTCTGAGGTTACTTTGAATGAGATTTCTGCTGCATCTTGCTAGTCATATATAGAAATGTTGAGGATTTATGAGGGTTTATTTTATTTATTTTATATCCTGAGACTTTGCTAAAATTGCTAATTATTTCTAGTAGTTTTGTCAGATGATTCTTTGGGATTCTCTAGGTATGCCATCATGTCATCTGCAAAGAGTGAGAGATTTATCTTTTCCTTCCCAATTCTAATTCCTTCAATTTCTTTTTTTTCCTCTTTTTGCTGAAGCTTACATTTCTAATACAACATTGAATACTGGTGGTGATAATAGGTATCCTTGTTTCACCCCTGATTAATTAGGAATGCCTCTAGCCTATCCCCATTGCATTTAATGCTTATTGATGGTTTCAGATAGATATTGCCTATTATTCTAAGCAACAATCCATTTATTTCTACACTCTAGTGTTTTCAGTACGAATGGGTGCTGCATTTTATCAAAAGCTTTTTCAATATCTATTGATATAATCATATGATTTCTGATAGGCTTATTATTGATATAATTAATTATACTAACAGTTTTCCTAATATTGAACCAACCCTGAATTCCTGGGATAAATACTACTTGATCATAATGTATTATCCTAGTGATAACTTATGATGGTTTTGCTAAGATTTTATTTAAGATTTTTGCATCAATATTCATCAGGGAGATAGGTCTATAATTTTGTTTCTCTGTTTTCACTCTTCCTGGTTAGGTATCAGTACCATAGTGGTGTTATAGAAAGGATTAGGTAGAGTTCTGTCTTCACTATTTTTTTGAAAGAGTTTATATAGAATTAGACCCAATTGTTACTGAAATGTTTGATACAATTCCTTGTGAATTCATCTGGCCCTGGGGATTTTTCTTAGGGAGTTCAATAATGACTTGTTGAATTTTTTTTTCTGAGATAAGTTGATTTAGGTTTTTTATTTCCTCTTCATTTAATCTGGGCAATTTATATTTTTGTAACTATTTGTCCATTTCACTTAGACTGTCAAATTTATTGACATAGAGTTGGGCAAAATAATTCTGAATTATTACTTTAATTTCCTCCTCATTGGTGGTGAGTTCACCTTTTTCATTTATGATACTAGCAATTTGGTTTTCTTCTTTCTATTTTTAGTCAAATTAACTAGAGTTTTATCAATATTTTTGGTTTTTCCTAAAACCAGCTCTTGGTTTTATTTATTAGTTCAATAGTTTTCTTGTTTTCAATTTTATTAATTTTTCCTTTAATTTTTGAATATCTAATTTGGTATTTAATTGGTGGTTTTTAATTTGTTCTTTCTCTAATTTTTATTTGCATATTTAATTCATTGATTTCCTCTTTCTCTAATTTATTCATGTATGCATTTAAAGATATAATAAAGGCCCTGACAGTTGCCTTGAGTGTATCCCATAGGTTCTGATTTGTTGTTTCATTATTGACATTATCTAGGATGAAATAATTAATTCTTTCTATTATTTGTAGCTTGATTCACGCATTCTTTAAAATGAGGTTATTTAGTTTCCAATTAGTTCCAATTAGTTCGTATCTGCCTGACCCAATCTTGTGTATGATTTTTATTGCATTATGATCTGAGAAATATGTATTCACTATTTCTGTCTTTCTGTAATTGATCATTAGGTTTTTTTTATACCCTAGTACATGGTCAATTTTTGTGTAAGTGCCATGTACTACAAAAATAGTATATTCCTTTCTATCTCCATTCAATTTCCTCCATAAATCTATCATATATAGGTTTTCTAACAATCTGTTTACCTCCTTTACTTTACTCTTGTTTATTTTATGATTTGATTTATCTAAATCTGAGAGCAGAAGGTTGAGGTCTCCCACTAGTAGAGTTTTGCTGTCTATGTATTCCTGTAGCTCTTTCAATTTCTCCCCTAAGAATTTGGATGCTATACCTTTGGATGCATACATATTTAGTACTGAAATTACTTTATTGTCTATGGTTCCTTTTAGGAGGATATATTTTCCTTATCTCTTTTAACACTATCTATTTTTTTCAGTTGCTTTATCTGAGAAAAGAATTGCTATCCCTGGTTTTTTTCACTTCAGCTGAAGCAAAATATATTTTGCTCCAACCTTTTATCTTTATGCTGCTTCAAATTACTTTCTTGTAAGCAGCATATTATAAGATTTTGTTTTTTTAATCCACTCTGCT